>NW_008627720.1:0-53183 GCF_000691845.1 Merops nubicus
CGTCCTGTCCGGCAGCTGGAGGGGAGGGCGAATGCGGTGCCGGGTGTGGGAGCAGCCGCTTGGTTTGGGGGCAGCCCCACCAAAAGGAGGGGGGCTCAGCGCTGCCGCGGCGAGAGCAGGCTGGAAAGTAGGCTGCGAGCGGTGGGGCAGGGAGGGGAGCAGGTGGGAGCCATTCGTAGACCTCGTGCCTCTCTGCTTTTTGAACTGTAGGTTTTTTCTTATATATATGTGTGTGTGTGTATATGTATACAAATACGAAATCGTAGGGTGGAATGTACATTTCAATATATACTTACTTTGTTTGATGTTCAGAATGAGTTTATCCGGACTACAAAGTGAGCAGTTTCTATGGTTTTCCTTTCTTAGAAAGATCTATTCTTTCCTATCGTGTAGCAAAAATAAACTTCATTAAAGGCTTACATGCAAATACACTTGGTATGAAAAGGCTTTGTAAATGATGTAGATGCATCGTGCTTTTGGTAAATATAATTGACATTCTAATGAGGCAGCTATAGGTGAGCTTTTGCAGCATGTTTTCACTGTCTCAACTAAACTTGCTTAGTAGATCTGTTAACTTTTTAATGTCAGGTGGCTTTTCCATTTTTCTGTCCTGTTGGTTAGGTGTTATTTTTTAATTCCAATCTACCCCTAAGCTTTGGTATTTGCTGTCTCTGGTATCTGTGTGAAGTAAGGGAGAGAAAAACAGTGTGTAGAAAACAGAAATAAGTTATCTTCAAACAAAATTGAAGGCACCGTGAAACTGCGCCCTTGAAAAAGGTGCTTAAATGTTTCTGTTGCTGCCTGGATTCTTCCTGTTCGTAACCTTCATCTGGGTCATCTTATAGTGTGTTCTTTAAGGCTGAAATTGTGTTTTCAGGTGTCTTTGGTAAGTGTCCAGCAACTGTTGAGTATCTGAAGACAACAGTGTGTGCATACCTGTGCTGAAAATCCAGAAGGTATCCATTTGTTCTCTCTTCTGGAGGCCCCGTCAGGAATTTTTATCACAGAACCAAGAGTTGTGTGGGTTTTTTTTTGTTTGTTTGTTTTTTTCCCCTAGTTTCTTTCCTTATCTGCTTTTCTGAGTGCAGTGGCAGTGGAGTTTTGAGTTATTACACGGGTAAATAGCATGAATGTATAATTTATTAAATTGATTGTTTTACCAGTTATCAGCCTTATTTCTGCTAAGGGTGGTTTATATCATGTGTGATAAACTGTGTCGTTTGTTTTCTAAACTTTAATTTCATTTCATCTTAGTAATACTCTTGAGATTTTTTTTTCACATCAAGAAAGGAAAAAATGCATGAGCCTATTGATTTGTGCTCCTTTAAAGCTGTGAGTGACATGTAGTATCTATGTGCTTGAACTTCTGCACTTTTGCATTGGCAGATCACTTCTTCTGTGGCTCAAGTTGCATGTGCAATCTAAAAATGATTCTTTGTGAGCATTTCAGTTGCTCATGAAATACTTGAAATACCAAATCAGGTAACACAGCATCTTGTGACAAGTGTTTTGATCCTCTGCTTGTGAAATGATTTCTTTAAAAAGTTGTAGCAGACTTACTTTTTAATCGGACATGTGAGCATTAAATGCTTTTTTTTTTCCTGAAATGAACCAATGCTCAATTGTGTGCTTCCTGCAGTCAGTTTGTTGAAAGATGTTCTTTAGTCGTCATGAGTAAACTATTAAAATGGTATCCTGAGTATATGCTACATAGAGGTTTTTGAGTTTTGACTTTTTTTTTGACATTTCAATGCATTTAATAAATTTCCTTCCCTACCCACCAGCCTCTCAGTATACACCTACAGAGCAGAGCTGTCCTCTGCTGTCCACTCATTTTTCTTTTTCTTTTTTTTTTTTTTTTTTTTCCCCTCTCTCTTAACTGTGAAGTGCTTTGCTTTGCTAAATTACTGTTAATTAAAACATCTGGTAATGTACTGGGCAGTGTTAGTTCAGATTTGTCTTGAGTATCATACAGTGGGAATACAGTTCAAATTATAAGTACAAAATGTTACTAATATAACATATTTGGGTGTAAGGAATTGCTGATCCTGATGCTTCAAAGTAGAGTGGTTATGACTTCGCTGTTCAATTTTATGCATTTCATGTGAAGTAACAACTTTATCTTTTCCCCTACAGGCAGAATACAACGTTTTAAAATGCTGGAGATTATCTGGGTGAAGCCAGGGATTACATTTAATGTGATTGTGTCTTCAGACATTCTGCTCCTGCATTTCATGAGCTAAAATATTTTATAAAAATGAAATCAAATGCCTTCACTGATCCCCAAGTTAACCGTGTCCTGTGAATTCAGAGAAGACTTTCTGAAGGAGGAATAAATTCATGACATACGTGGACTTCTGTTTTTGCTCAAGGATACACTTTTTTTTTTTAATTATAAAAGGCCGTCTACATGAAGATGAGTCTGCATTTAAGATATGGTCTGTGGAAATAAGTGAACAAGGATACTTTTAATGAATTACCAACGTTTATTTCCATCTGTGTTTCCAGCTTTTTTCAATACATGAAAATGAAGGACCAGTATAAACCAGCAGAGCTGATGTGTTTCTGCGAGGCCTTTATGTAAGCCTCTGTTGCCCAGACGTGGTGCTAAAGGACAGACAATCTGCTTTTGATCAGCTGATTGCAACTGCAGAAAGAGAACCTTTAATTTAAAGTAATTTACAGCTGAAATCATTTTACTATCTGGCTTGCACAGAATGAAAGGGAAAATTAAGTTTTAGTGGTCAGGGGTGTTTTACTGAACTAAGAAAGGGAAAGTTACATTATCCTAGTTTTCATTTTAAACCAAGAACTGACAACGTATTTTTCTTAGAATTTGACTACCGGGGAGATCTCGACAGAATCAAGCAAGTCAGATGTCAGCAAACGACTCTTCTCCCCCATCCTTACAGAAGTTTTCCCCACCTACCTGTCATGCTGCTGCACCACAGACCCCAACTTTGTCTTCAAGTCCCCAGTCGGGGCTCTCCAGCCGACTCTCTAATGGCAGTTTCAGCACCCAGAGCCTCACCAACTCCCGGGGCTCTATGCACGGGGTCTCCTTCCTTCTGCAGATCGGTCTCACGCGGGAGACTGTCACCATTGAAGCTCAGGACCTGTCCCTCTCTGCTGTCAAAGACCTCGTGTGCTCGATAGTTTACCAGAAGGTATGGTGTAACACTACCTTATCCTGCTGGTGGCAACAGCTGGTTTGTAACGGAGTGCTAGGAATAACAGTGTGTGAATGGAATATGCCAGGAAATTTGGTACAGTCACAAAGATCCATGTTAGATATCTGCAATTATGCACAAGGAAATTTTGCTAACTTCCAAGATAGGAGCTTTTAATTTAAAAGGCGTAAACCCGCCTGTTACTTTCTTATGTGTGAAAACTAGTAAAAGAAGATGTAGCAGTAATTTTTCTAAAAAGAGTTAGTTTTCACAATATGGAAAATTGTTTTTCCTTTCAGTGATTGCCACTAATATCTTGGAATTTTGCTAGTTTGTGCTTACTGCTGTTAAGGAGTATTCTGACTGTGTAGCCAGCTGTAATGAAAGGACCAATTGTGGCTACAGAAACGCACTGCAGGCCTGCAGACTTGCATGGTACTAGCTTTTCTTTTTGTTTCTAGTTAATAATTAAAAACCCCACCAAACCCTTGTATTGTATTTCCATATAAGGAGTACATGTGTTACTCTTTTATGAGACTACTATTATCAGCATAATTTCTATTCAGAGAGGGTCAACTGAGAAAAAAAATCTTAGCATATTTTTTAAATGTCTTGGTTAAGTTGTTGCAAGTTCTGACTGTCTAGAAAGGAAATAACATTGATCTTGCTGATTTTGCACCCAGCTTTTATCTTTAGGTTAGGTACTTCAGATTCTACTAAGCAACCTGCAAACTAGTTAACATTGTTTCATAAAATAATGAAGAAATAATTACTCTTTTACCTCAAGGCCAGAGGTGGTGAGTGGGAGGGAGTTCAAGGTAGATTATTTTGTAAGGAATTGCTTTCTCCTTGTCTGACGTTGTGATTGGTATTTATGGTTGATTATTTTTATTGATTCTTTTTCACTTAAAAGCTTGAAAGAATGTAAATGCAAACGTTATATGAATTGTCATTTGCATATGTTTGTGTATCTTTTTTTCTCCATCTCATAACTTAATTGCATCTTCCATGTTTTTACAAACTAGTTGGCAGGCAAGCTGATTTCATAATAACTTTATGAGCTATCAAAATGTAGTTCAGCATGTTAGTTCCCTCCTGAAGAGACAAGTTATTTGGGTCAAGTAGGGGGTGGTGGTATGTGTTTGTGGTTTTTTTTTTTTTGTTGTTTGTTTTTTTTTCTTTTTACCATGCCTGTAAGGTGCACTTTTTTGCAGCCATTTTAGGGACCGCTTTTTCTTTGTGTGTCAGCTCCTCTTTGCATCTGCATATTTCCTGTCTTCTCTCTTAAAGAAAGATGAAAGCAAATACATCACGCTTACTTTTTATTTTCTATTCTTCGGGAAGGCTCAGCTAAAAGTTTTGCTCAAGTTCTTGTTAGAACTTAAGAGACTTCTTATATGCTGAGCTTAATCTACTGTAAAACATGATGATTTCATGATCAGTTTTCCTCTTTTGTCTGGCTTTGATTCAGTTTATGCTCTCCTGCAGCTGATGCTACCAATAAATGACTACTCAATGAGGGTACGTTTGCAGGCAGCAAACTGAACAGGGAACAACCTTAGGTGTGGTGGATTCATCTTTTGTAAGTAGATTTGCAGCCAGTGCACAAGTGGCAGTACCTTCCCTCAACCCTCTATCTGACAGCAATATGTCCTGCTGTGACCTTTTTTTTTCCCCTTAGATGTGGTGACTGGTGCAAGCATATTAAATACTCTAATATTAATATATTAATAATTTTTTATGTAAAAATTGTAAACTGTTGTTCTGTGTACTGCCATGCATACAGCTGCCTGTTTTTTCCAGTGGAAAGCTTTGAAGCTACTGGGGTATGCCTTTGAGATTCAACAGTGTTAAAGCTTTCCTTTCCCTTGGTGTTCTGTAGCCTGCTGAAACGCTGTTTTCTTGACCAATTCCTGACTCTCAGCCTCAGGGTACTGTATAGTTTGTTCTTGTGATAGTTCTGTTGTTAGCACTGTCTATTTACTGTTGCACTTCAATGAAAAAGGAGAAATATATTTTTTACTTGGAATAACTTATAGCTTTTCTTCTGCTTTGAGTGGTCTCTTGGAAGCTTCCTTATTTTTTTTTTAATAGTGCTTTTGAATCACATTTCGGTCTTGCACATATCTGAAACAAAAAAAAAGTTTTGGGTATCCTTCCTCATTTGCTTGGGAGTTTGAATTACCCACCTAACTCTATTGCAGGCTTCACTTACAGCATCAAAAATGTTGATTAGAATTTACAGCAGATCTTAAGGAGTCTGGATTTTAGCCTTTGTAAAAATAATTACAGCATCCTCAGAAGTTTTCAGAAAAATAACTTTACCTTTATTTCTTTCAGGGAAAATTAATCAATGTGTTGGAAAGCAGTTTAATTAGGAAATGCCTGTTAGGTAAACATAGTACTTGTTCATAGTGCTTTCTGTATTGCCAGTCTTGCTGTACTGTTGATGGTGAGCTGTGCTTCCTGCTTCAAATGCTGATGTTTGGTGTAGCTTGTTCAGGTTTTGCAGAAGGGTAATTAAAAGTAGCAGCAGCAGAACTGAAACTAAAGAGACATGTCTGCAAGGAGAGAGAGATAAGTAATGCAAATATTTGACACTGTTAAAAATGGTCTAAACGTCAGGAAAGGAGCAAAAACTTTTTTACAAGTTTAAAGTTGAATTTTGGGAACACTATGTTAGGGATATTGTTTGTTGGAGTGCTTAATAGAAGCCCTCAGAAAAAAAACAAAACAAACAAACAAACAAACAAACAAAAACAACAAAAAAACCCCCACAACTTTGGACTTTATGGAGATGCTTCAAAAGATTCTTAGTTATAGTTTCAATGTAATGTCTTTGTTCATTCCTCACCTAGTTGCTGTAAAGTACCAGACATACAGTTCTCAGGGGGGGTCTGAAGAGGAACCAAAGCACGAACAGATGCGACTGCTGGAATAGAGGGAGTGTGTTTAGGAGCAGGAAAGTGTATAGCATAAGTTGCAGATGGACAATGCGTGTCCTTGCACAATGATCAGATATTACAGAGGCAAGTTCTTAATCCTGTTTTGTGTTTAAATATTGTTTCTTCATTCCTCACATAAGAGTACATAGGGCATACTAGCTTAAAGCTATAAACTTGCACGTGGTGATGCTCCACTCCTGCAAACTGAGAATTATGTAGGACAGCATGCTATCAAGGCATACCTTATTTATTTTGTTCTAGTTAAACTAATAGTCATAAATGAAAAATGTTTGATTGTTCTGTGCTATTACTTGTATAGTGTCAGTACCTGCTAGATTTGTCATAACTTTTTTCTTACAATTATGAATCATACTCTCATGGTTCTGAAACTTCCCTTATCTACCTTTTTCATCTACAACCTGTCCTCCATACCGTTTATTTTCAGTCATACTCTGCGTTCTTATCCTGTATATACTTTTCCTCCAATGACTTTGCTACATTTAGCTCTGAAATAGGCCAATTGCCCTCTTATCTTAGGGTGTTTGCCTAGAAAATTCTTTCTAACCGTTGCCTTCTCTTTGAGTACTGATACACTGTTTACCTGTACAATCTGTTTCTTAATCTTCTAAACTAGATTTTCTTTTTCCACTTCACTGAACCCATTCAAATTGTCATCACTTAGCAAAGTCAAAGGGGTATTTCTTATGTCTTACTGATTAACAAACCTCTTTTGGGTTTTTTCTTCTGCATTTTCATAACATGGTACTCGCATATGTCTTAAAATTAGAAGGAAAGAAAAGCCAAACCAAACTTTTTTCACGCTCTTCCTCTTCTTTCTCTGCCCTTATGTATTTCTACTGTTTCATTAATGTTTGCTGCATTTGTTTCCTGTCTGTTTCTCTTTTTCTTATAAAACTTAATCCAGTCTAGTAGTTTTTGGTCTATCTTGTATCTTATTTAGTGCACTTTGAAAAGAAATTTTTCCTTCCGTGGCCTGTCTGTTTCAGGTTTTTTCTTAAACCTTCTCCACTAGCATTTACAATTCTGCTATTGCTGAACTCTTTCACACATAGTACTTTTTTTTTTTTTTCCCCATTTCTTTCTTAGAAATGAGAAAAATTGAGACTTTTCTTAGTCTCAGAATTCTTGCCTATGTATAGTCTTGAAACCCTTATCTAGCAGCTGTTGTTTTCATTTTGATTCCTGTAGCTCTTGTTTTGCTAGCAATAATTTTGTCTTAATTTTTCTTCATCCCAGCATGATCACGCTCTTTCAACTGCACCCGTAATTGTCTCTCAACAGCAAATTCACCATTGTGTATAATCTTATTTTTACTTGATGCTGGCTTGCTTTGTGCTTCTTTGTTCTTTTATCTTATTTTTGGCTATTTTTCCATGTTGGTTTTTTTTGTCATCTTTTTTTCTGTAGTCAGTCCTTATGGTGTCCTTGTCTACATGAAATGTTGTCTGCTTTCCCAGTAGTGCTTGTGCTTTCTTGCTGGTGTTATTTACCTGATTGTTTCCCACCAGTTGTGCTGTTTTGACTGGCCTGAATTCAGACCTTAATCTGTCAATAGCCACGTAGGTGCTTAACATGTTCACACTTGTATTTATTTCTTCAAGATTCTGAATGGTGTAAGGTGTTGAGAACATAGCCACTGGAAGTATAGCTGTGTTTCAAAAGAGCTAATTTTTGCACTTGCTTGTGAGTCTGTCTACTGTTCCTGTAGTTCCATACTTTCTTTTTTTTTGATAAATGTTATAGTCCAAGTATGTTGTATTCCCTGGTCAGTAATTTGAATAATCTGAATTGAATGTGATCCTATCAGTATGTACGCACCTTTTTGATAGTCCTGCCTATCGTTTTAATTAGACTAGGTGGGATTTAATTTTTGATAATTGGAATATGACTGATGTCCTTGGATTGTTTGGAAAACGAGCCAGTTTCTTCTGAAGATCGGTTAGACTGGGATGTGGAGGGGAGAGGGAGGAAGATGTGTTCAAACATTTTGCCTTGATAATCAGGGGAAAAAAAGTCTGACACGAACACACAAATACATCTGTAGGATTTTTTAACCAAGTGACAATTAACTGTATACCTGTATTATTCATATACCTAAGAACTCAAGTTTTAATGAAGCTGGATTAAAGTAGTTTGGATAGCTAGCTCTTCAGTGAGGGTTGCTGAAGGGAAAAAAGTGTTTATTTTAAAATCCATTAAATTGTCATGTTGTGAAAAGACCAAAACACGTGGAATAAATGTGAGCTGTTTTCCAAAGGTTTGGACACTGTCATGGTAAAGGCTATCTAACCAAATTGTGGCAAAGGTGTTGACTTGAAGCTTAATATGATTTCTCAAGTGTTAACAGATGTTTTACTAATAAAATACTGTGAAGTAAAAGAATCTTGTTAGGAGGATCATATTACCATTCATCCATATTACAAACGGATCTGTACAACTCTAGCAGTAACAACTTATTTTGGTGTAATAAATAGGTAACAGTGTTGTAACCATCCTTCTGGGTTTTTTCTCCAGGTTAAGCTTGTTATAGTTGATAGTGTTTATTTTTGAATGGCTCTAAAATGAATGTAAATCATGTTTTGTATTCATTGTCTGCGTTCAGATCTTTTTCCCCTCTGCTGGTCTGCCTTCTTGACTTGTCATCTGCTTTTTTCATACGAGCTAAATGAAGCAGCAGAGTTGAGGCACAAGAAGCAAACATGCCTGTGTGAAGATGAGAACTGGGGAGTACTGGGGATGTGGAGCTGGCGTATGTGGGGCATACTCGCATTTCCAGCATGGGGATAGGTTTGTATGCTGGAAAACCTAGCCAAGCAGTAGTCCAAGTATGTCTCTTCTGAGGCATCTGGTGAGGGAAAGATCTCCTGCAAGATGTTTGAAGCTAATTGTCTGTGTGATGTGATTTGGCACAGGATTCTAAAGAGTGGGAGTGAATAGCTGGGTACGGATGCAGGATAATAAATTAGAGTGATTGCAGTGAACAAAAAGACTTTCCAAGGTAATGGATGTTTTGCACCATTAGACTTTGGAATTAACATTCAGTGGTTTGAAGCATTTGTTTTGAGTTATGATGGGTCATGAGATATTGGACCTTGAAACAATATCCGCCTACGCTTTTCCCTAGTGTGAGTTTTTGGCGACTGGTCCAGAACTTTGTAAAGTAAGTCCTGGAACTTGAAGTAGAGGGATTTTTCAGATACTGCCAAGACAGAAAGAAGCCTCAGTTTTGTTTCACTCCAGCAATACTGGCCACTGTATACTGAGTTTTTCTGGGTAAAAAGAACAGTGTAATGAACTATGAATTAAAACTAGACGTACTGTAATACTTGCAGTGCAAGCATTCTAGATAACACCAATTGTTTTTCCTCTGTGTAACTGCAGTAACGCACCAGTAGTGTTACCTGTGCTAGTACTACCCCAGCACAAAGGATTGCATATGTTCTTTACGTAAGTCAATGGCATTGGTGTACTAGAGATTAATTTTGGCACAGTCTGTCACATACACAGACTTCCCATAAGTGATTTCCTGTAGTTAGATGCTCTTTTGGAACTGTTAACACTGGGAATAGTCTCCTTTTTGCTTTTAGGAAACATATTAATACTGGGATTAGCAGTTTGTGTTCTGAGTCACTGTGCAGATACTTTGGGCTTTTATACAGGGAAGTAATAGCTGCATAATCCTGTAAGATAAAAAAGGCTTTAGAAAATTCTACTTGAGTTTTGTTTTCAAGTTTACATTATGAGCTCTTAACACTTCAAAGGAAGTGGATAGTGTTTTTCCTTAACAGCCTCATGTAACTGAGCTAAGGAAGGCTATAAAAACTGTACTTTGCTGCAGTACAAGACAGAAAAATTTAGTAGTGTGCAACTTGAACATAGTTTAAGCTTTGCGTAAAAATTCTGTTAAAAGATACCACTTGAAATAAAAACCTTGTTAATCGATGAGGTTATTCTTGGCCAGCAGGCCGCACTCAGCCTTCTGGCTAAGGTGCTGGGGAGGAATGCTGTATTCCCGAAAGCGCCGGGAGCGGAAGGGAGAGCGGGGTGTGGGGAGCCAAGCCGCTCGCACGGCTCCCCCATGGAAGCCTGGCCGAGTGCCTTAGACGTGGGCTCTGACGGGCCACCTGCAGCTCATCAGGGCCGGCCCTGGGGAGGGCAGCCAGCCAGAGCTTCCAGTGCTCGGGGGCAGAGGGAGCGATGGGAGCTGGAGCGTGTGCGGAGGGGCGGGCGGGGGGGGGGGCTAAAATGGTAAGCAGTGTGGTTGGGGGGGGGGGGGGGGCTGGCGCGGGGCTTGGTCATCAAACTTGAAGTTTTCTTAGGGGTAGTCGAATCCAGCAGCCTCCGGGGAGAGGTGAGGCTGGTGCAGCTCCGTGCCCCAGGTGCTGCCAGTATCAGGAGCGACCATGTGTTCCCAGCGGGCAGAGGCACTGGGGTGCAGGGGTGCACAGGCAGATGAACACAGGCAGACCCACGGAGCACTCGCGTGAACACAGACGGCACCGACGGTCTCACGCTCTACCCTTGCCTAGTGGTTCAGAGTGGAAGTCTGTTAGTGCAAACACTCCCCCACCCCAACCCCACAAAAAAACCCGAATACCAAAACGAAACGGCAACAACAAAAAAGTGGAGCTGGGTTCAGGCACTCTCTGTCCAGTAGCAGCTGCTGGATCTTGGTCTTTCCAGTTGCTGGCACCACAGACATGTGGGTCTTCTGACCTGTGCTCTGCCTCCAGTTGCTGGCACTGACATGGTCCTGATACACAAACATGTTCAGAATCAGAACCTATCATCCAGGAAAACAGAAACGGAATGTAATGAAAAGACAGGACAGGTGGTGCTGATCAGGCACAGGGCATGACTATACAATTATTATGACCAGTCCCTGTTTACAGGTGATCAGCCTCTTTTATCTTCTTAACTCCCTATTTTTTTTTTTCTCCATATTTTTTCCTTCCTGAATCCTCTTCCCTTGTGTTTGGCTCATCCACAGACATCACATGATAAGTCCCCTACCATCCTAATTCCCTGGCATCTTACAGCATGTCCCATACCATTGGGCAGCAACCCCTCTTGGTCCAAACAGTGCTTGAGCATTAATTTATCCTGATGGGTCTTATGTCTGGAAACTGGGGCTGAGGCTCTCCTGTGATAGCCCTGGGAGGAGCCTGGACAGAGCATCCTTTCCTTGAAGTCCTTAATTTGGGTTCCTCATCTGCCCTTGTGCCTCTCTGCTCCTCTGACATGGGGAGATGGGCCTTTGGTGGGCTCATGTGCCCAGTTATGGCCCTGATGCTTTTAGTTTTGGGGATTACTGTTTCAGAAATGGAGATGAGGCTTTTACAAGTCATAGAAAAATGGGTCCCACGTGAAGTCTTCCACATAAATCTATAGGAACTGTGTACAGAGTCTGTGTTCAGTTACAGAGTTTTTGCAACAAATACTAGCATAGATTATTGTTAGTCTTGTTAGGCCTGGGCTCGCCATTCTGCATCTTGGTCTAGAAGCTACCGATCAAGCTGCAGCTTGTAAATAGAGATTATCTTTTATGAAGTTAAATATTAGTTACAAAACCAGACAAGCTTTCGCAGTCATTTCATCCGTGTGTACGTATACTTGTTGTGAGAGAAGGGAGTGGTGAAACGTGTCACTACTGTACCATACATGTCTTAAAAGGTCCATTTAGTTAATGCAGAACCAAATGATGTTGATGCCAACGGTTCTAACAATCTATAATAGATGATTTTGCTTTTTTTTACAATACTTTTTTTCCCTATAAATTAATTTAGCCTCTGTCTGGAATTTATTTGGAAACCAATTCTTAATTACGGGCATTATACTGTTGTTTACAAACTTTGGAATTGATGTCGATGCTGCTTTCGAAGGAATGTAATGCCTCATTTTTTGATGATTACGCCTGCTGTCACAGAGAGGATTTGAGCATTTGTCTGTAACTTTTGTTTGTGTCAGCTAATGCTTTTTAGTTGCCAAAATTAAATATTATTTAAAACGTTTTAATAAATCTAAGACTTGTACATGAGAACGGGTAAGTGGTGTGCATGCAGAATACATATGGTCATAGCATTTAAAGTAAGTGCTTATTGGTGTGTGATTATGTGACCTTTGGTTACTGGGGATGTTCTGGCAGCTGCATGATAGGTTTATGGTCTTAAAGAATGAAAAAAAGAGAAACAAAGACATATCTTTATCAAAAGAAGGCGACTTAAGCCTGTGAAATGTCTTAAAGGTTCCTTTAGAAACTGTGGTTTGTAGGTGTTTCTGTGAACTTAATACAAAGAGGCAGTAGTTGACACTGGTTCTCTGAATCATCAGTTGTCTCTCCTGGCAGCTGAAACTAATATCAGCATTAATGAACAGCATCATGCTTATTTGCAGGCACATACATACCATATTTGTGTTGATTTTTCTCTCCTTTTTGTTGGAATTAGTTTTTTTCTGTAGCATCATGTGACGGATACAGTATGAATAGACGTTATCTTGAGGATACAATTGGTTGTAGCATTGGTGTAGTAGCTTCCTCTTGTTGGTTCTAGCATTAAGATGTGATACTTGGCCAAGCAGTGTATATAGTATCACAGAATAAAACCTCGCAACACCTATTAAAAAATGTAAATGTAACTTGTTTTCTTATTAATTGAGGCACAGTGGAATTTTGAGTTAGAGCTTAAAGCAGGTTTATGCACTGTTACAGGAACGAAGAACTTTCGGTTCCCTTGGAAGAGTTACTAATGTGCTGTTTCTGTGCATGTTCTGAATATAAAGTCAAGTCCTGTGCATACTTGCAGAGATACTGAGACATATATTTGGTCAGCAAAGCTAATTCTCAAGCTTTTTATTTGCTTTCCTAATTAAAAAAAAAAAAAATCTTTGGGATATTGGAAAAATGTTGTCTTCAGAATTTTATGGATATTTGCTATTTGTCAAAATGAATTGGTGAATGAGTTTACTGAACTGAAGTATGAGAAAATAGTTCTCATAGGTAATCCCAGATGACCTAAGGGATTTTAAACAATTGCTTTTTGTTGCATAAAGGTTTAAAAAGCATCTGGTTTGGGGGAATATAATGCTGCTGTCATACCTGCACCGTCGTGGCTACTGTACAGAGTACAAGGGAGTGTCATATTTATGTAAAGAACATAAGAGTGAGTTGGGAGACAGAGGAAGCATCCTTCTGCTTTAGTGTCAGCGCAGTAAATCAGTTTCTTGTTGATGTAAATTAAATATCTACTGGGTCAGGATAATTATGTCAGGTCTGTCTTGCTTTTGCCTGATTTAAATGACACTCATTCTGTCTCTCTTTGTGACTGTCCAAGCTGCTTTCCAGAGCATGGGGATTCTCCAGTCTTGTGTGTAATGTAAGTGTGTAGGATGTGCACCCCAGAACAGAGAAGGCCAACTCAATATTTTGGATGAAATTGCTACCGGAAAGAGGAAGTTATTTTTTCTCTGAATGGGAAGGGAGTGTGAAAACAAGAGACGTAGCGGATACCTTCATTAAGTCTTTGATTTGGTAGAAAAAAGTCTTTGACTACTTTAAGGACAACAAATATACCACAAGCTTCATGCAGTTTAGACCCTGTTACTTATTGACTGTGCAAGATCTAAATTACCAAACTGTAGCCTGTTACCTACTTAACTTAAAGTTTATTGTTTGGTTTTCCATATTTTTTCCCAACGTTCATCCTGTTTTCTTCTGTGGAGCACTTCTGTATGTGTTCCTACCTCGAGTTTGAATTTGGTTTTAAACAAAAAAGGCCAAAGGAGCTGGATGATCGGTGTTCATTCCAGACTCTCCGGGGTCTGCTCCTGTTCTTTCTCTGTGCATAGTCTGTTTACCTGCAGGCTTTTCATTTTAAGAAGTTTTACTCACACCCGACAATGTTTTGAAGAGTGAGGAAAATACCGAATAAAAAAAGCTGTTTTGAGCCAAGTATCATGGATAAAATGGCATGGTAGTTACCCATTCCCTATATGGAATTGCAGTATTATCTTCGGTCCTTGTGAGGAATTAAATTTTCCTTGACTTGCAGCTGCAGATCTAAACTGTTCTAGAACCATGGAGCTTCTATCGGCTTGCCCCTCAGGAAGGGTGCGGCAGGCGCTGCTGGAGTGTCTCGAGCTGAATCCCTGCCTGACCCCAGCACCTGAGTTGGAAAGGTCTGCCTGGCTTTTAGGTGCCAGTCTGATTATGCAAGTCTGAGAGATTAAAAACCCAAAGAAACAAATACTCTAACTTTTTCTTTTCATATTTGAAAAAAAGTGTCACTGTTTATTGGGGGACCAGGGTAGGAGTTAGTATTGATTCATTTTGGTCTGGTGTTCTGTTTTGTGGGTTTGTTTTAGGGTTGGTGGTTGATGTTTGATTTTTTTTTTTTTTCCTTTTAATGCTACATTTCGGTTCAGAAAAATGCTTCAGTTCCTCAAAAATAAGCAGATCAATTTTGATTCCATGGAACACTCAAGTTCTGCAGCTGTTACTAAAAGCATTTATGGATTGGATTATCAAAGAGCGTGTGTTAATTTAGAGTTTGCTTTCCATTGCAGTTCCCAGAGTGTGGTTTCTTTGGCATGTATGACAAAATTCTCCTCTTCCGTCACGACCTGAACTCAGATAATATTTTGCAACGAATTACATCAGCAGAAGAAATACATGAGGGAGATCTTGTTGAGGTTGTACTCTCTGGTAGGTATTGTTGCAATAGTGGAACAGTGCTTTATTCAGTAGATTAAAAGAAAATAGGACTTAATTAAACATTATTATCATGCTTGCCTTAAAGCATGATAGTATATCATGCTTTATGAAACCCTAAAGTCTCATCCTGGATCACTGTTTTGGGGTAGAGGTTTCCAAGAAAATCCAAGTGGTACTGGTGTTTCACTACTCAGTTTTGTTATTGTTTAATTGTCGTATTTTAATCATCTTCAGCTTTATTATTAAAAATATGAATTGCAAGAATATGAATAATATATAGGAATATATTCATATTATATATGAATATATACTAATATAAATACAATATATAATAATTTTATTATTAGAATTGTTGAAGTGGAAATACAGGTAGGATTCAGAATTTGCTCTTCCAACCCAGTCATTTGCTTTCTTTTGCTTAGATTTCTCTTATTGTTGTGTAACTTTTGTTATTGACAATTTATAGTGCCAAAAGGCTTTATATAAACTTAGTTGCTGAATCATACCTTCAAGGTCAGGCTCTTGAGGATTATTGTAGTGCTTGAAAACAGTTACTTTTAAACAATTAAGTTCTTTAAAGTGATGGTTATTAACTTGTAGTACTCTTCAATAATAAGAACCAATGCCCACCTCCAGCCCTAACTGATTTGAATTATATGTGCTTCATCAATGTCCTGTCAAATTCAGCTGTAGTTAAGCTACAAATAAAAGCTGAATTAGTATCAAGCAGCTCTTTCATACTTTAAGGACTAAGTTCCAAACTGAGGTTACATTCTACACAGATCTCTTGGCTGTCATGGGATTGGGTTTGTAAATTGGATCAATGAAGTATGATATCCGGAGTCATAAGGCTGAGGTCCTTGGCTGCATTTCAGGACCTAACTGTTCTAGGCATATCTAGGATTTTCAATGGTTGATCATCTTGTTTTGAGCTTCTCCTTGCTTCTGGTGAATGGCATGTTTGGAAAATTTGCCATGTGTGCCTCTTCCTGACAATCTCTGACAGTTTCTGTATAAACAGATAGACCACCAGAAAGCAAGGCATTTTGAAGACATGTAAATCTCTTTTAGTAGTGTTTTAAAACTGAGACATGAGAATCTGAAGTGTTAGTACATATTTGATCAAAGAATAGTAGCCATGAGGGCAAGGTAAGGTTGGTTTAAAATACCTTTTTTTTTTTTTTCCACATTCCAAAGAAACAGGGCAAAAAATTATATATCTATGCTTATTTAAGAAAAAGAATATTGCTAGTGAAGTTTCCAGTGTTCCATGGAAACTGTATCCACAGTTCTGTTTTGATACACAGAGCTGAATCTAATAAGCTTTTACTGAAAAAGTCCTCTAGAAGATAAAAACCTAATCTGTAGAACTATCTTCCTTTTGAAAATTTTGTCTGTTACAAGCCAGCTTGAAAATTAGGTTGCCCTTTCAAATGTTTACTGTTAAGTTGATTTTAACAAAGCTTGTTGTATTTGCCTTCTCAACTTAGTGATTTTTTCAACATAGTGAGTCATACTGTTGATTAGTTGTGGCCATTAGCCTACAGAATCCAAGAGATTTTTCCCTCAATAAAAAAGCTTACTGAAAACTATGTAATCTTATAAATGCATATTTAAATGGTATACAGTAAAATGCTGATGTCTAAACAGCTCATTAGTGTTCTTTGAATCTGCCATTTTTAAAACAACATATATTTTCCATAAATCCTTGTTGAACCTGGGCCAAGAACCATAACTTACTGCAATTTTTTAAAAGCTTTGGCTACAGTTGAAGATTTCCAGATTCGTCCTCATGCACTTTATGTGCATTCCTACAAGGCTCCTACTTTTTGTGACTACTGTGGAGAGATGCTCTGGGGTTTGGTACGACAAGGATTAAAATGTGAAGGTGAGTCTGTGATTTTTAGTGTATTTTTGTGTGCGTCTATCTGTATAAGATGAGGAAGAAGAAATTGTACCTTGTTTGCTGTGTTAGCACATGGTAAATGTAGTATTTCATAGAGTTGGAGGAGGTGGTGCATCAGGAACCCCAAGTTCTGATTCTGCCATCAATGCAAACAGTGTGTGGCCTTGGGCAAATGACTTAAGAAGTGTTCTTGTTTCCACTTTGGAAAAAAATAGCTAGCTTACCAGTGTGTGTTTTTTGCACAAGGAGAACATAGTTTGGAGAGACTCCCAAAGGGGAATCCCTTTCCTTATGGCCTTCACCCAGCTGGCTGCAGAGCGCTCTGCAGCCTCCTGTCGGTACCAACGCTGCTGGCCCGCTGCCTTCTCCTTGGCTCTTGTGCTCCACAGGCAGGGACTGATGAAAGCCTCCTGCTGGGGGGAGAGGTGAGCAGAGCCATCAGCTGCCTCAGAGTCTCAGACTTTGTTTCTAAAGCTGGGCTTAGTGGAGACTAGTATTATAGCAAGCAGTGCAAAAAAAGCTATTTCTGTGAATGGCATCAAGAACACTAAAATAAGAGAATTTAACAGGGCATTCTGTTTCTGCCTTTACCATTTTCCTGCATTGTCTTCTTAACTGCCTTATCAAAATGTTAGTGCTATTTTTATTATTTTCAATGTTGGGGTTTTTTTAATCTAAAAATACTTCTTTTTCAGGTTGTGGGTTAAACTACCATAAGCGATGTGCCTTCAAGATTCCAAATAACTGCAGTGGAGTGAGAAAGAGGCGTCTGTCTAATGTGTCTTTACCAGGAGCAGGGCTTTCAGTTCCAAGACCAGCACAAGCTGAACACACATCCTCTGCCTCTGAAGAAGTATGTGACGTAAAAGGGGAAGCAATTTCAGGGTTTAAATCCTTTAACCTCTGGGGAGCTAAGTAGTGTTGCAAGTGGCTCATGAGTATAACAGAGTTGAGCTTAACCTTTATGATTTGTTTCAGTTCATTTTTAAATCTGGTGAGCCTTA
Organism: Merops nubicus; assembly: GCF_000691845.1. Taxonomy (NCBI): domain Eukaryota; kingdom Metazoa; phylum Chordata; class Aves; order Coraciiformes; family Meropidae; genus Merops; species Merops nubicus. The sequence goes on from NW_008627720.1 coordinate 17,757, forward strand.
GACTGTAACACTTACTGATAACTGTTATTACTGTAAGAAATGAAATGGGAAGTAAATTACAACTTTTATGTATAATTTTGTTATTAGCCTGTCACTCATGGTTACGTGAACTCTGCAAACTTTGGTTTCAGGATACAATAGTTACTTGGCTAAAGAATTACAAATAGCAAGCTTTTATGCCGGGAGAGGAGAGAGTGTTCCCTATATGCAGTTAAGCTTTTCACAGAGTTAATCTAAAAGAAAAAACAAGCAGGGTTCTTTATTATAATGGTTATGATGATTGTTGAGAGGTTATCAATGATACTGCAAGTGTATTTGGGTTGTAAGACAGGACAGGCAGGGATTAAGATGCATTTGTTTTGTTGCTGCTTTCATGGTGAGGTGAAAGCAGTGCTTTTGCCACTTAGTCTTTCCTACTTACCCAAATCTATTACTTTACAGCATAGCAATTCTTACCATAGTTTGAAATATAAATTGTATTGATTGTTTAGTTCAAGAACATAATTTTTTTTAGCTAAAGGCTATGAAGCCTAGTACTGAGTCATGAAAAATATTTATTCTGACGTTTGTAAGTATTGGTAAGATCTATTCGTTGAACATTACATGGATTGTAACCATTCCTCCTATCACAGAATTTATGATTTCTACAAATGTGTGTAGTACCTCTGACACCTCTTCTTTGCTATCCAATTTCAAATACTTGGCTTAGATAATCAGTAATATATTACCATATTTGCAGTTCATCTTTCAGCTTAAAATTCCTTAGCTCAGATGTTTAAGGCCATCTTGCTTTACATGTTTCTGTAGATGTAGGTAACTGTAAATTTATCCTACTGAATATTCAGTATGATACTCAATGCATTTTTTAATTGCTGAAGTTTTTGTTTTAACTTAATTTGAAAGATTTTTTTTTATTTGGTTTCATTTCCAAAATTATTTTTCAATTTTCTAAATATCTTTGCCTAACTTAGTAAGCAGGCATGCCATTACCTTGCTTTTTAAAACTTACAGCTTGAGGTAGCGATTGGATTTTGGCTTGCCCACCACCAGTGTTTTGTATTTTATCCCTTATATAGGGGTCTGTATGTGTGGTCTGTGAACCTTGCCAGGTTGCTTAAAAAAAACACAAAGTCTTAAGATTGAATTTTTAGCATTTTAGCTTCTGTGGAAATAAAGACTTATGCATACTTTCCTGCTCTCTGCAAGGCTTTTCCATCTGGTGTTTTCATGGTTTTGTTTTACGATACCTTTTAAAGCTTCTTGGCCAGGTTGCTTTCTTATGCAGTCACTTTCTGAGCCAACACCTCCCTTCCAGCCACACTGTTATTTTTTTTTAAAAAATTTTTTTGTTTTATTTCTCTAAAGTAGAATCATATCATAGTTTGGTTTGGAAGGGACCTTTAAAGGCCATGTAGTCCAACCTCTCTGTAGATAGCATGGACATCTTCAACTAGATCAGGTTGCTCAACCAAACTGACCTTGAATATTTTCAGGGATGAGACATCCATCACCTCTCTGGGCAACCTGTGCCAGTGTTTCACTACCCTCATTGTAAAAAAAATTCTTTCTTATATCTAGTATGAATCTACCCTCTTTTAGTTTAAAATCGTTACCCCTTGTCCTGTCACAACAGGCCCTGCTAAAAAGATTGCCCCTATGATTCTTATAGGTCCCCTTTAAGTATTGAAAGACTGCAGTAAGGTCTCCCTGGAGCTGCTGCTTCTTCAGGCTGAACCACCTCTCAGCCTTTCCTCTCAGCAGAGGTGTTGCAGCCCTCTGATCATTTCCATGGCCCTGTTGTGGACCCACTCCAACAGATCCATGTCTTTCCTGTGCTGAGGATGCCAGAGCTGGACACAATATTTCACATGGGATCTCGACAGAGCAGAGCAGAGGGGCAGAATCACCTCCCTTGGACTGCTGACCATGTTTCTTTTGGTGCAGCCCAGGATACAGTTGGCCTTCTGGGTTGTGAGGGCACACTGCTGGCTCATGTCCAGCTTTTCATCCCGCAGTACCCCAAGCCCTTCTCCATCATAGAAGGCCACTATGTTGTTGAGGCAGGACTTGCCCTTGGTGGAGCCATGCTGGCTGTCTTGAATCACCTCCCTGTCCCTTATGTGCCTTAGCATAGCTTCTAGGAGGATGTATTTCGTGATCTTCCCAGGCACAACAGTGAGGCTGACAGGTCGGAAGTTCCCAGTGTTGTCTTTCCTACCCTTTTTAAAAATGGGTCCAATGTTACCCTTTTTTTCCCCCCAGTCACCAGGGACTTCACCTGACTGCTGTGACTTTTCAAAGTCGTGGCAGTAGAACTGTTTCAGTGTTTTGGTGCAAGTTGTGTATACTTTCTTTATTCCAGCGCTGCTGCCCAGAACCTAGTAAGAGAATTCCCTCCTGGAGTGGCCGTCCCATCTGGATGGAGAAGATGGTGCTTTGCAGAGTGAAGGTTCCACACACCTTTGCTGTTCACTCTTACACCCGTCCCACCATATGCCAGTACTGCAAGCGGCTGCTCAAGGGCCTGTTTCGCCAAGGGATGCAGTGTAAAGGTACACAAGTAATTTTCTGGTGCAGCAATAAACTCCAGTAAAAGTCTTGTATATAATCCTGAGTGCAACTTATGTTTTGATTGCCAGAAGGTTCTGTACTGCAAACTGGGACAATGCAATTTGAAAAACTGTACCTTTTTGAGAGGATTACAGCAGCCCTCATTTTCATTGCAGTAGGCCGTGCATCATACGTTCTTCTGAAAAATAAGATTTAATGACAGGTAGACTGGGAAGGAACACCTTGATTCTAGAAGGATAATTCTAAATTAATAAAAATGGGAAATAGTTGCCTTTGTTCAGTGTCTTTCTTCTTGATTAATCACTAAAGAATTTATAAGTTTTTGATTATATTATTCTAGTACAGAGTACTAGTTATTACCTTTTGGAAAAAATTTATACAGGTAAGTGCCTTTCCTGACTAGCTTAGGCTTCATCAACTGCATGGTTTTTACTTAGCATATGTTAAGATCCCTGACTTCAGTTCTCAGACTCTTTCATGGAGTTCCTGGGGCATAACTATGGCATTGTGATCTCCTCCTGCTTCTTGTTGCTGGAGAGTGCAGATCTGTCAGCTTCCGTGCAGGAAAGACAACTGGAGTCATGAGCTGTAGCCATTACTGTGGATGTAGTTATGGGTATTAATGGAAACATTAACTTTCTGTTTCCCTCATGTAAGTTTGTCAGATGTGAGTACCGAAGGTGGACGTTTTGAAAGAGGCTGTTTAATGTGTCTTCAGTTTCTGTTAGTAGAGGAGAGCAAAAATTGTAAGCTTGGGCCTGTGTTAACTTTCTTTTGGCTAAAAATACTGCTGTCTTATGTAAGTAAGGAAGCAGTTTTATCTTTCATTTCTGTTTTTATTGATTTGCAGTCTGTTTGAAGTCTGCGTCCTCAGCTAGTTTTGATAGGATTTTTTTTTTTTAAAGTCAGTGTGTATCTTGGGGTACCTGCAATACCTAAATAATGAAGCCTGAAAAAGGTGATTTGCAGTTTTAACATATAGATGTACCTGGACTACTGCATCCAGTTCTGGAGCCCCCAGTACAAGAGGGACATGGACCTGCTGGAGCGTGTCCAGAGAAGGGCCACGAGAATGATCCGAGGGCTGGAGCAGCTCTCCTGTGAGGACAGACTGAGAGAGTTGGGGCTGTTCAGTCTGGAGAAGAGAAGGCTCCGAGGTGACCTTATTGTGGCCTTCCAGTATCTTAGGGGGGCCTACAAGAAAGCTGGGGAGGGACTTTGTAGGATATCCAGTAACGACAGGGCTAGGGAGAATGGGGCAAAGCTGGAAGTGGGCAGATTCAGGCTGGATGTGAGGAAGAAGTTCTTCACCATGAGAGTGGTGAGACCCTGGAATGGGTTGCCCAGGGAGGTGGTTGAGGCCTCATCCCTGGGGGTCTTTAAGGCCAGGCTGGATGAGGCTCTGGGCAGCCTGATCTAGTGGGAGGTGTCCCTGCTCATGGCAGAGGGGTTGGAACTGGGTGACCCTTGTGGTCCCTTCCAGCCCTGGCAGATTCTGATCTGTTTTAGCGGAGTACTTTAGAGCCCTAATGGCTCAATGGTTGGACTTGATGATCTTGGAGGTCCCTTCCATCCTAAATGATTCTATGATTCCATGCTAATGAGTTGTGACTGTATATCCAGCTGAATAAATGGGGATGCCATATCAACTTCAGGGAAGTGAATGATACTGGATAGAAATAGCATTTATGTATGGAAAACAAGCCTAGAGAAGTGTTATGTATACATGCAGGACAGAAATAAGTACATCAGTAGTCCTCCATTTCTGCAGTATGATCCTGTATGTAGTTTTAATATGTCACGAATTGATACCAAACAAGCAAAATATTTTTATGCTGCTTTCTCCTACAGATTCTTAAGGTTTCCCACTGACTTCCTTGTGCACATCCCCAACGATTGGGGTCTTTCAGCAATCCCATGTTCCTGAGTACCTGTAAGAGCTCTGGATTTCTTTAATTGATCCAGGCTTATACTTGGACTCTAAGAATGGTCTTGGGGATGCTAAGGCTATATTTGTGGTAATAAATTAAATGTGCCCAGGAACATTCTTAAGCGCTGAGGTCGACTAAGATGAGGTGACCAATGCCCATGAGCAAGTTTTCTTAGCATCTGAGCCTGTGTGGCTGTATGCAGATTGCCTGGTTGGGAACAGTTTTGAGGAATGCTGTGGTTTATGAACTAGACCTGGGGACTGTTTGGGATTGTACTAGTGCTGTGGGCCAGAAGCATGCTGGGGGATGTTTCTGACTAGGCAGCTGCATTGCAGTACCCAAGAATTTTTCTGGACATAGTTTAATTTATAAGGACTCCCTCTCAGTCTTTCTGGTTCCCTGGTAGCATTTGAAATGTCTCAGTTTCTTCCAGTCCCCTTCAGACTAGTGAAGTAACCATATTCCAGTAATATGGACTGAAAGCATTGCTATAGAAAGGACAGTTCATTGACTGCTTCTTTGTAGGCACTTGGAAGCTGAACAGGACTGGATTTTGCTCCAGGGTTTGGCTTCTCTGCCACTAAGTGGGGAGATAATTATTTTTCTCCTGTCTGGGCTTAAAAAGAAAGCACAATGAGCTTTCCTTGGGTAGCAGAATGGGACTAAATTATCAGTTTAAAAACAGTTGTGGGGGCAGTAGAAAGTTTTGAAATTCTTTATGCTGATACAGAGTTGAAAATTCCGGCGATGCTGCTAATAAAGGAAATTCTTGTTAATACCACTGATGTTGTATGCTGGATTTTGTTCAGGAGGCTGCATCTGATACCTCGGATGCAGAAATGGCATGCATCAAGGCTGGATTCCATCTCCACATCAGGCCAGATCTGGACATAACATTGTTCTGTTTGCCTGTGTCAGCAGGCAGAAACAGAGCTTCAGTGCTCAGCCCAATCTCTAATCTGAATGACAGGGGAACTGGACTTTGTACTGCAGAGGATATTTGCTCTGTGATACAGGTGTGTGATCCTAGGGGCTCTAGTGGCTACAAGTCTTAGGCAGCAGGTGGGGAAAAATGATAGAGATGAGACATTTAAATCATATAGCAATGGAAAAAAGGATGTGGAACAAATGAGAGGATGGGGAAAATTACATCATAAATGGAAAAAACTACAGAGAATGCTAGAGGAGTAGAAAATGGTTTTGTACTGGAAGGGGAGGTGCTGACATAATAATAGTGGTGGGGCACATCAACATCAGGACAAGATTGTTCATTTCCTTCTGGAGGTGACCTCATTGGTGCTGTCTTCAGTTACATGAAAATGTGTGCATCTGAACTGAAGTTTGTGATGGAAGTAGTGAATGATGGAATGTTACTGTCTGAGTAGGAGTAAGATTCTGGCATCATGGTCTTATTTATATTCTATTTTAGATTGCAGATTCAACTGTCACAAACGCTGTGCATCTAAAGTACCTAGAGACTGTCTTGGAGAGGTGATTTTCAATGGAGGTAAGATGAGAAACATGCTTTCAAATAGTGACAGGTCTTTGGAGGTTTAACAAGATGCATTAACTTTTAATTCCCTCATCTTTGAATATATTTTGTCTTTTTATTTTATCTTCCCATTTTTTTCACTTGAGATTGCTGACAATTGAGAAGATTCACTGTAAACCTTATACTCTGACTTTGGTTTTGCTTAGTCTTGGCAAGTACAGCATGCTTTGCTCGAGAGTGCCCAAGAGAAATAAATCAAGAAGCCTTCTCAATGTACAAAAATTAGACATCTGTTGTGATCAGTCTGCTCGCTGTTCACCAGGAAATTATATATTTTTAAATGTTAATATCTGAAGACCAGTACCATTTTTTGTAACTTTCTCACATCCATGATTTTTAGTGGCCAGAGCTAGCCCAGCAGTTTATGAGGTAAAAGAGAAAGGAAGAAACCTCAGTTAGGTAGGACTATTTTCTGAATAGACCTTATGGAGTTGAAAAGGGAAGGTAAGGAACAGTATGTTTGGAGTCTTTATTTTTTAGAGCAGTGTTAAGCTGATGAAACAGGTGATGGATGAACAGACGGTGAGGTGGATTGAAAGCTGGTTGAATGGTTGGGTCTAGAGGGTGGTGATCAGTGGAATGAAGTCTAGTTGGAGGCTGGTAAACACAGGGGCAAATACTGGCAAATACTGGGTCAAGACCTGAAGATGGGGCAGAGCTTACCCTCAGCAAGTTTGCTGATGACTAGGAGGACTGGCTGATAGGCCAGAGGGTTGTGCTGCCATCCGGAGGGACTTGGACAAGCTATGTCAAATGGGCTAATGAGCTATATGGGCTCACAGGTTTTGTTGGACCAGATGACCTCCAGAGGTCCCTTCTAACTTCAGCTGTTCTGCTATTGCGTTGCCCCAAGTCTTGATCCTTGGCACATGTATTTTTGAGGGTAATAAAATCAATGACATGCAGCAGATCACACCAAACTGCACAACCTGATTCAGAGTCCTGGGCAGCAGCCCTGTTATCCAGTGGATCCATTGCCATTGCACATCGTATCCCATCTGTTCATTGCCTGCCTTCTCCAGCGCCAAGGCTCTGGTCTGGATCTTCAGATGGATGGCCGTGAGCAATAACCTGCAACATGTTGTTGCTGCAGCCCTCTTTCATCACCCCTGTGATGCTAAGGTGCTAGGGCACAGAATTTGGGAACTAGTATTTCTTACAGTTCTTCTGTGGGCATAAGGAGTTGTTTATTTTTATTTTTTTATTTCTTCTACCCTTAAATTGAGCTCTCCTTAGGAAAAAAAAAAAAAAAAAGCTACAGATATTTATATGTCTTAATTCTTAGTTTTCCACAGTGCAAGTTGTACAGCTTTTGGAAACTTTAAAATTCTGCCAGCTGGGAGTCAGATGTGAATGAGATCTCTTCTGCTTTTCTCTTCTCCTACAATACCACAGCCCTGCTTTCTTCCCTTTTGCTATTATGGGCTACAAGGGCAGCAAGAACAGAGTTGAGTTTCTGTTGACGGAGAATTTAATTTGCACAGGAATAATTCTCTGGGTCATCTCTAGCCATCAAAAGGTTACTTTGTACTGATTACTTGTGGAACAGAATTACTTAATGAGATTTAGGTTTAGACCTTAAGCTTTTCACTCTGTTTCTTTCAATATGAATCTTATTTTAGTTGGGTCTCTGTTGCCTTGGCATTTAGCAAAGCCAAATTGATAATGTTCATTAGCATACTTTGCCTCTTTTAGCAAAAATTTGAGAATTTTGTATATTTTAATTGTACTTTTATGTTTACCTGCATAAATATGAACTGAAGAAGAAATTTTTTTGGTTTTATTTGGCCTTTCTTTGTTCTTTTTTTAAATTGTGTACTTGAAATAATATCTGAATCCTGTGCTCTTTCCAGAACCTGCTAGCCCAGGCCAGGACTTGGACATGCCAATGGAAGTTGACAGCAGTGAAATGAGCAGTGATGGTAGTCGAGGTCTAGATGACACTGAAGAGCCTTCTCCTCCAGAGGACAAAATCTTTTTTATGGATCCATCTGACCTTGATGCAGATAAAGATGAGGAAGCTGTCAAAACCATCAGGTAAGCCATAAGGCAGACTTCTTTGCTCTGCAAGTACTTTCCTCAGCATTGTGAGCAAAAACATTTCTAATAAGCCAAGTTTTACTGCTCAAATGGTTGTTTTTTCATCTGTGTTGTTTTTTTGTTTTGTTTTGAAGCTTGAAAATGCTGTGTAAATTTATCTTGTCTCAAGGAACTCTGAAACATAAATTATAATAATATATTCTCTTCTAATTGGAAAAAGTGCTGTTTTATTACTGTTATCAAAGAAATAAAACTGAATTATGAAAACATGGTAAAATATATGGCTTAACATGGCTAAGACATGAATAAGGTCTTTGTGACTAGCCTAACATAGTTACTGTTATTATGTGTATTGATTTTAAAGGAATTACTTGAGATATTTTAATATTCACATCATAGTCTATGCATTTTAGGCAGAAATTTGCTTTATTTATCTTGAATGTGATTTTTCTGAAGTCTTCTGTCTGTTGTTAAATAGTTCCTTTAATCAAGCTTGGTCTTTTTACTTTTTGTATTATCTGAACAGCATCATCCCGCTTTTCTTAAGTCAGTCTTAATAACATAAGAGCAGTTGTATCAGGTCAAATTAAAGGTCATTTTAGCTCAGGGCTTAACAGCAAATACGTGAGGAAATGCATTTCTTTCAGTGATATATAGCTCAAGGACTTCCTGAGTTGGAAGTGTCATCTTTTTAGTGTTCCACCTCTAGGTAGGATTTTTCCATTCGTTTCTAATGGGATTCCAGGCAATTAAAGTTTTTAGAAGGTACAGAATCCTGTGGCAGCCAATTCTGCAGTGTAACTGTGTGCTGTATTAAAGCATCCTTACATTTCTGTTTTTGAATCTACCTTGTCATTTTGGGTTAGTATCCCATACAGGAGCTCTTGTATTAAGCAGAAGGTGTTTGACTCCCATCTTCAGTGCTATTAAAACCTGTATATGTAACTATTGACTCTGTCAGAAGACTAGAGATAGTCAAATCCTTGTCTGCAGGACAATTAATATCCCTGAGCATTGACAGTTTTCTAGTGCAGCTGTGATTTGAATTAACACACTCCTGCTTATGTTTTCATAAACTGAAAGTATGCTTAGATGAGGATGTTCATTAGTGTAATAAAAATCTCAAGAATTGTCTGTGTAAATTGACTATGATAAGGGAAAATGATAGTGATGCTGATGTTCAGTATACTTTTATGCTGGATTAAGACCACCAGTCTCAGCTAATTGTTTTGAGAGAGGGTGATTTCTATAGGTGTCCTCATTCCAATGTATTTCTTCTGTGTTCTGCAGAGCAATTTAAGTACTGTAATATTTGTACTGTGAGAGCTCAGATACCTTATTAGTGTCATCTATCAGTGACATTTGTATGGGAATAAAGGTGCCTGCTCCTGAAAATTATGGGCTAAACGTGTAGTACCATATAATTGCAGTACTAGTGTATTTTAATGTGTTGAATATTAACTGTTCCGTCTTTTTTTAGTCCTTCAACAAGCAATAACATTCCTCTCATGAGAGTTGTACAGTCGATCAAGCACACAAAGAGGAAGAGTAGTACTATGGTGAAGGAAGGATGGATGGTCCACTATACTAGTAGAGACAATCTGGTCAGTGACTTTAGTTTCTTCCTACATTAAGTTAAATTACTTCTCTAAATCAGTGTATTTAATTTCTTAGTTAGATATTCTGGTTTGCAGTATCATTTGAAAGAATTTAGCTGTGATGTTTGTTATAAAGAAATCTGGTGCAAAGCAAAAACTGCCATTTATTCAAAATTCTTCATGTGGTGATTCAACAGCATATTCTTCCTTCCTTTTAAGAAGGCAAAACATCTTTAAACTGTCTCAAATGGCTTGTTTAAGACTTCAGCTTTCCTGAGACAATAATTTTGAATAATTTGCTTATGTCTTCTTTCTGTTTAGTATTTGAACTAAATGTTTTTATCAGTGTTTTTATTCTACTGCATGAAAAGGTGGAAACCATTGTAAAATGATGAGTTCTGATACGGTTGTCATTATTATTCTAGTGATCTTGGTGTTTGTAAGTATTTATGTGTAGATATGGGAGTCTTTCATTCCCCTAGCAATTCACTCTGTGTAAAAGTAAGCATTGTTGAACACTATCCCCTCAAAATTCATTATGCCTCTTGATGTCAGTTGGATTGAGTTGTGACTTGACTGCATGTTCTAGGGTATGCAAGCATCCTCCAAAAAGACTACGTTGTTGTTTCCAGAGCTACCAATAATCTCCCATTTGAACCTTCTTTAGCAAGCTCCTTGGCTTTGTGTATTGAGGAGGGTGATCAGGAAGAATAGCTGGGTTCCTTAGAGTTATCTGGTGGGAGGGAGAGAATGCTTTTGTCCTTTACTAGATGAATGAAAAGGATGAAGTCAAGAAGTTCCCAGATCTTGTGAAGAACAGTGTCATATCAAGACTGTTCATGAAAAGCAGCATAAATACTCTTGCATTCTTTCTCTCTGTGCAGGAGTGTGATTGAAGGGGACTTCAGAAATGTAGAGATGCAAAGCTGTTTTAAGTTCTGCTGACATCAAGCTGAGGGGTGATACTAGTCAGCTCAGGATACTGTAGCATTTTTACTGTTATTAGCTAAAAACCAACACAAGTGGTCTGTCAGGAACTGCCTTACAAAAGATTTCTTCAAAACACAGTTTTCCAACACCTAGATGTATTTACCGCAAACCAAAGTAACCATCTAGCATATTTCTGATGAGATTCTTGCCAAGGCTACTTAACAGATATAATTGTCATAATCTGGCTGTGGAAAAACAAAGGCCAGGTAGCAGATGAAGATAAACAGCTCTAGCAGAACTGGTCAGAACAGACCTATTTTTCAGCTCTGATTTAATATTTCATTAATGGTACATTTTTCCATGGATGATTTTGAACCTTCTCATAGAACAGTGATCAAATTGTGCCTTAGTTTGATTTTCTTCATCTGTCAGTCTGAGTGCTACCTAGATGACATCTGCTGAAAAAGGCCATTCAGTTGAAGGGGAGTATTCTGCCACAAAGCCAGATACCTTCAGCCAAGCAAGATCTCATAGAGCTTCCTAATGGGAGGAGACTTCCGTATTAGGCATTACAACATCGGCTGTTTCCCTTGAGTGCTCTGCTCTCCGCAGTGTCAGACTATTTCCTATTCCTGAAACAACTTGGGCTTTCTGTCCCTTCCAAAGAGGGCTGTTTTAACAACAATACCTGTATGCTCCTTGCCTGACCCTGGATAACAACCCTTTCTCACCCTTTATAATGAGAAGTTTCTGTATCATCATCTGTATTCTCTTCCTCCCGCTGAGCTCATCCTTTCTCAGAATAGGGTATGGGCAGATGTTGAATCTCTGAGCGAGTTACAAACCTGTTCCTTAATTCCTCCACCTCCAAAGTCTTCCCTTATTCATGATTTAATAAAGAGCATATATGTCCATGACAGGTTCACCCTTATGCTGTCACCCAGTTTCCATTCAGTTCTCACTGGGAATTGCAGTAAGTTAAATCCACTAATGACCAAGCTCCTACAGGTAGTCTTAACTTCCCCATGACTGAAGTGATTTAAGCTCTGCTGAATTATGTTCCAGGCTTTGTCATCTTAGGCCAGAGCTAAGGGTCTTGGATTTTTGTCATAAAAAAATTAAAATGGGTTTCTAACTATACGAGCATGGTACAAGCAAAGTAAATTAGATTCATACAGCCATATCAGCTTTCTAAAAGCTTCTTTGTTTAGGGGAATAGTCTTCTGCTTAAAATTACAAGACTCTTTATGTGCTACAGCTTATTCGTATTACTTTTTAGTGGAGAAGACATTTTTCAGTGGTGGAGACTTCCAAATAATGGCTATTTAGTCTGGTTTGATTTTTATTTTTTTATCCTGAGGTATTTTGTTCACTTGAATCTCATAATCTGCCTGTCTTGCCACTGTGTGCTTTTAACCTTCTAGAATTCTGTGTTGACAAAAGAATTAAAGACTTGTTAGGCTTGCTCCATCCTTGAACCCTTGCAATGTTGGTGTGAGGGCACAGAAGGAGAAAGCATGGCTCCCACAGTTGTTACTAAATTAAAATAATTCAGAGTTTCTGAGCACATGCATCTGGAGTGAAACCTATGTTGGTAAGTGTTTTTCCTGTACAGGATAACTGCTTTTGTCACTGCTGTTACTGTGAGGTGTTATTTTTTCTGTTTCTGGTAATAATATTCTAGCCTCTTCTTGAGTTCAAAACAAAACAAAACAAAACACCAAAACTTTACCAAAACAAACAAAACCCAACAAAAAAACCCTTGTATTGCCAAAGTGTATTTTTTCATGTATCTAGTCTAAGATGCAACTGTAGATTAACATTGATTGATTATCTTAGTAATTTAAAGCATTTCTCATGTAGATAATCAGATAACAAAATCCATGCCAGTGATTTGTTCCTTATGTTATTGTACTCTGCATTTTGTAGAGAAAAAGACATTACTGGAGACTGGACAGTAAATGCCTCACATTATTTCAAAATGAATCTGGAACAAAATATTACAAGGTAATTAATGATGTTGATTAATTATGCTGTACTTGTTTTACATGGTGCTTTATAGATTTAAAGTTTAATTGTGAGCAGCATAAATATTATCTCAATTTCCCCATCTTTATAAATCAAAACTGTGGCCAGGTTAATTGTTGGCCAAAGCCTGCAAGTGAGAAGGACCAAGACCAACCCTGAGAAGTTGCTTGCAGCTCCTGTTCTAATCCTTGCAAGTATATCTCTCCTTACATTTTACATGTATCATTCTCCTGTATTACCTAGCATATTAAGGTTTCTTCACAATTACCAGAGAATTTGTTTGGCCAGCAGTTTAATAAAGGCTATGATTTTTCTCTTTAGTGGCTGAAAGCTTGCATGCTTATGTATTCTATTTTGAGTTTCCTAAAACTAAATTATTCCCAACTGTACAACTGAAAGTTGTAAATAGGATTTGGAGGAAAATTTACTGTGCAGCCTGGCATATATAAGTGAAGCTTAGCAGTAAGTTTAGTCTATTGTTAATATAGTAATATGTACAATGCTGGAATATTCAGGAAATGTGTTTGAATGGATAAACAGGATTTTTTCCCTTTCTTGTCTTACACCTTTAGGTGGGCATCCAAATCTTGCAGCTTCTTCCTTTGTAACATCTCTAAGATCGAGCCTTTTCTCTGTACACCCAGCTAAACTTGCCCAGATCCTTTTCATCCCTATTTTGACCAATGCAGTCTCTTCTCAGACCTCTCTGATACTTGTATTGCCCTGTGCATTCAAAACACAGCTGGTAAAATATGTTCCTTGCTTGTTGCTCCGTTATGTCACTGCTTTTAGTCCTTTGACTTGCCCCGTTGCACTCCGTTTTTTAACTGCTTAAACCTCAGGTTTTTTGTCTGTGCTCTTAGAATCATTCCCTGTTGTGCCTTTACATTTGGTCTTCATCAGCTACTGTCTCTTATCCCCTTAATACCAGTCTGGTGTTCACCTGCTTGTTCACTGCTCTTGCAAGTGACACGCACCTGTACACCATCCCATGTACGTGGAATGTCCTCCTGCAGCTAGTGTGAACTTGAAACCACTTCTTCCTTCAGATCTCTTCTCAGTGCTGCTTGTACTGTGATCTCAAACTGACAAAGTAGAGGGAGTCAGTAGAAATTGCTAACATCTGTATGAAAGAGATTCTTCACCTAAAACAATAAGACAAGTGAAGCAGTGCTTGTTGACTAGCTTATATAACCACATCCTCTTCTGAATGTTCTCGTTTCACTTTTTTTCCCTGTCATGTTCTTCTCTAGCTATCCTGCACGAACTACAGGGGGAAAATGGTCATTCTGTACTCGCCCATCATTTGTATGGGGTGGGAGCATGTCTCGTGCTGAATGTAAATGCAGTCTGTATAGAAAACAGTAGTTGTATGGAGAGAGCTGTGGTGGGGCTGGAGGCCTCTCTAGACTTCTCCAGAGGAATACAGAACACTGGGTGGGCAATGGTCATGCACAGTTTGACATTAGCTGTGAAGCTGGGTGTTTTGGTGCTTCAACACATTGCTTTGGTTTCTTTGCAAACGTTTTTAAGCGTTGAGTATCAGTATATTAAAAGATAATGTGCATTTTCATTTTTTAATCTTTAATGTTTTTCTTCAGGAGATTCCGCTTTCAGAAATTCTCCAGGTGACTCAGCCTCGAGATTTTTCGCACGTGGTGCAGGGCAGCAACCCCTACTGCTTTGAGATCATCACTGACACGATGGTGTACTTTGTTGGCGAGAACAATGGCAGCAGTCACCACAGTCCTGTTCTGGCTGCCAGCGGAGTCGGGCTGGACGTAGCTCAGGGCTGGGAGAAAGCCATCCGTCAGGCCTTGATGCCAGTCACCCCTCAAGCTAGCCTTTGCACTGCTGCAGGACAAGGAAAAGACCACAGTAAGCAGGCAGACGAGGCACTACCTGTCGCTCGTATTCTGAAGCTCTTAATGGTAGAGACTCCTTCCAGAAAAGTGCTTGTTTAGAGCAAAGTGTTGTCTGTTCTCTGCTGAGCTGTGTGCGTAGTTTTCCACGGGTCTCTAAAGAGTGACGCTCAGGTGTGTGGAGGGTCGGCTGTAGCGGGAAGCAGTAGCTGATCAGAGTTACAATAGGAGTGCATCTTGCAGAGGTTTATTGTAGGAGCATTAAGAACTCACATGATAAAAAGAGACCATAGTTTAGATATTTCTAATATGCTTTCATAAATAAGTAAATATTTTCAGACCATTTACATATACCCTGAAAGAACTGAATTTGAATGCTTTCTGATGTTATCCCCTGCATATTTTTTTTTTAAACCTGTGAGATGTCAGTAGCTAAGGAGAAGAAAGGCATTAGTGATACATTGTAAATACTACTAGTGATGGAAAGAACTTTTAGAGGCATGGGTAGTAATAAAAAGTACCCTGTTCTTTTTATGTACCTGCACCCTGTTCTTTCTCTGGCATGGGATCACATTTGTTACCAAGCCTCCACTAAAGTATATATTGTGTTCTTTCTCTTCAGACATCTCCTTGTTCCCTTGCAATGACATGCATTCACATCCTTTACTGAGATTTATGATTTCATTCTTTAGTTTCTTTTCATCTTCCAGCTACTCCTTAATCTTCTTCTAGTGAACTTTTCTTTTGCAGGAGATTCTGAGATTAGTTTCTCTGTCTCTGCTCTCTGGCTACTCTGCATCAGCAACAGTTAAGAACATGTGAATGCCAGCCTGAGGTAAAGGCACTTTCTGAGAACTCGGGCATGGTCTGAAATGACAGTAGTGATATCTGTGTTTGATTACAGTGAGAAATACACCTGTAGGATGGTACCTTATAACTGGCCTTATACATATGGAAAATGCTACCTTCTATATTAAATACTCTAGTTCCAAATATATATATACACACACCCCAAAGCTCTCTTTGTTTTCAGGAAGCTAAGGCTTACTGTTGCTGAGAGACTTGCCAAGACAGTTGCTTTTTTCCAAAATCAGATATAAATAATAACTTTTTTTTTTAATTGAAACTTGATAGTGGTAGAGAATAGAGCTGCAGGGTAGATACAGAAAGAAATATTTTAGCATGTTTAGGATTATAGGAGTATAAGAAGCTCCCATGAATTGCAGAGTGGTGTTTGCCTACTCTTAGACAACTCAGACTGAGATTTTTAGTTTATAAAAATCACAAGATGTCCATTCATCGCTCTTCTTCCTACACATTGTGAGCCATGAAATGTATCTCAAGAGCCTTTAAGAAAATTAGAATTTTGGTTAAAAAACCCAACAAACAAGCAAAAAAACAAAACCCCAAAGCCTCCAATGTGTTTTTTTAAAGGGAAAGACCCAAAAGAGGAGGGAGACATTGCTAGTGCTTGAAATGTTTACAGCAGCCCTAGGGAACTTGCAGTGTCAAAATGTCCACAAGACCCTATTCAAGGTCTTGACAAGACCTAGTCAATTTGTACCATATTCTGGCCAGGAAGTAGCTAGGAATGAGGGTTCTTTTCTGGTCTAACCCATGGGGAAGAGTCTTTCTGACCTTGTACCTGGTAGTTGGGATAGGATGTTTCTGAGCTGAAAAGAAAGATATTAGAAAGCTGTTACCTGGTATAGATTACATGTTGAATCTGGCATTACTGATATCTTCAGAAGTGGCAATTTTTCAACCCTTATTCTTATGCATTTTGGACACTAGAAAAATGGATTTATTTGGAAGGAGTAACTCAATCTCTACCTACCAGATATTTTGCCTTCTGTAACCATCTGTTGAGAAGGGTTCACTGTATTTTCTTTGAAGAGTTTCTAAAACTGTATGGTCACTTTCTAGTTCCCTTGTTTCAACCTTGCTGTAGTTTGTATTGACCTTAGGAACTTTTTTTGCTGCCTTCTTTCTTCTTTATCCTTGTTGTTGTGTACTGTTGTTCCAATACAATATTACTTCACTATTGTCAGTGATGAGCAGACCTATGCAAGGCTGTAATTCTAACTCCTATGTCAGGTGCAGTATTCAGAGTGTCTTTGAGAATTGTGTTTGTTGCTATCTTAAGCCTGTAATTTCCTTCTTTGAGATGAAGTACAGGGGCAAAAATGAGATGCAGACATTTTCTTTGCTCTCTGAAATTGCATTTTTAAAGTTCAAAGCTTTTAGAGTGGTAAAGGCTCTTTTCAAAGTGCTAGTGAAACTATATTATATCTTCACCTTGTAGGTAAATTTATTCTAATTCTTTTTTTTTTTTTTTTTAAATTAACAAAAACAGATGTCTGCTTGTCTGAGAATGTTTTACCTCTGTCTTGGAAGTCAAAGGAAGAGGGTGTTTTCTGCCTTCTTTGATGTCTCTCTCTTTGCTTGTGCATCATAATGTTATTCCTGTAGTGAAAAGTTTGTGTCAACATCGGCTGCAGGCTGAAAAATTCTGTGTCTTTATCTGGTGCTTTTACTCACAAATTATACTTTCTAGATGAGCTTTTTTATTCGAGAGATTGATAGGCTTCTGTAGTTTAAACAATCTTTGTTTCATGGATGTATTATGGCCTTTACTGCTTTTTTAATTACCAGGTCTTCTGTTACTTGCTTTGCTTGTTTTTTTTCCTTTTCTTATGCATTAATTCACTATGTCTTGATGGCACAGATAATTAGTAACCACATTCATTTGGCAATAAGGGATCTATCTGGTCTTCCCTGTATCTTTCTATATTGCTACCAGAAATTCTTAAGAATTTAGTGTACTCTAATACAACTGCCATGTTACTATTGCTTTTGGATCTCCAGGTCTCTACTGTGTACACACTTACACTGTTCTACTATTTTTGTAATCAGTGATATGACAAAAATAGGCAAATAATCCCAGCAAAACTCCTGGGGCTGTTTTTCTAATCAATCTGTGAAATCTGAGTTCCAGGGTATGATGTTTCTGCAGAACATCAATAAAAATTGTTTCACCATGACTGGGTTAGAAGTGAGTAAGGTGGGGTTGTTTTGGTTTTTTACTAATTTTTACTAGAAAAAGCCTGCCCTTCCTATTTACTTACTCATTTATATCTTCTTTATTGCAGAAGAGTTATCTCTAAGCATCTCTGTTTCAAATTGCCAAGTCCAGGAGAATGTGGTGAGTCATGTGCATTGTCTGATAATGGTGCTTGTTTACCTGGGTGTTATGAAGGAATTGGTAGTAACAGTGTCTGCGTAAGGCAGCAACACCAGGCTGTTGTAGCTAAAGAATTCTATGTTATATATGGGAGGTTATCTCCTTACCTGACCCAGCTGTTAGCTTGTGTGAATGTCCCTGCTCACAGTGCAGCTAAGTGGATCCTCTTCAGGGAAAGTTTGTTGTGTTTTTCTCCTCAGTTCAGAGTAATGATGGCAGCCTTTACAGAGTTTAATTAATGCCAAGTGTAAATGCAGCTTAGCCAGTACTAATGTGCTTGTGAATGTTTTGATTACTCCTGATATTTGTGATTTTTTCTTTCTTTCATGCATTAGGATATCAGTTCTGTGTACCAAATATTTGCTGATGAAGTGCTGGGTTCTGGTCAGTTTGGTATTGTATATGGGGGTAAGTAACATTAGTTTTCATTATGCATTTATTAAGGTAGAATGTTTTCTGCATTATATAATTAGCCTTTTTATAATTACTTAGCTGTATCTAGAGTGTCTAGGTGAAGTTTATCTTCGTAAAAGTTTCATTTGGATTACTGTGTTTCTCTACAGTTTTATGTACAGTATTTCTTAAAATTAACTTTTTGCAATTGTAGTTTTGCATTAGCAGCAAAATCTGTTTAGAATATGCCCTGCGTTTTGAACACAGTTAAATGCAGAACAGTGTCTGCTCTGATTTTGGCCTTGGTTAATGATTTGGGTTTTTTTAATTGCAAATTCTAACACTATTGTCTGTATTATCCAGTATTAGAAGTCATGTATTTAAGGAGGCTGTCAGTTATACCTGCTTTTAATGGTATCTGAGAGATGTGGCCAAAAGCAATTAGAAAAATACACATTTTAGTGTATGTTTTCACAGTGTTTATGCAGATGTTATTGACACAGTTTATGCAAACAGTTTAGTTACAAATTTCTGTCATCAGGATAAAGTAGAGGGAGGAATTCTTTGTCAAGAGGTCTCAGTTTTATGCTTCAAATGTACTTTTATCTCTCTTTTTTTAAAACTTCTATTGCAACATACAACTTGTTTACAATATGGAATCACAAAAATAAAAAATACTGGAAATGCATCATATGAACTCTGTTTTTCTTTTTTCTGTTTTTTAATCCTGTGTGTTATATCTCAAGTGTTGAGAAATCCACAGACCATAAATCTGGAAAGAAAGAAAGAAGTGATAACTAATGATTTAGAAGTAATACCCTGTCTGCCTCTGTCATGTTGTCTTTCTAGTAAGGAAATATTGTGGCTATGATTTTTCTGTGTGCCCATTGGGTAGTTAAATACTTTTCTCTGTTATTCTCAACTGCTTGATGGAAATGCAGTTTGGTCTGGTTTGACATCACTCTTGAGAGAGGTCTGTTTTTATTTCCCCTTTGTATCTCTTAAAGCTTATATAGCATGCTATTTCTTATTACTAGAACATGCACAAATGCAGGCAGCATTTTGATTTTATTTCTATATATACCCACATAAATTGCCTTTTGGATAAATCTCAGCTTGGTGTTTTGCATGACTAAATGCTTACAAATGCTTATAAAGATAATCAATGCTTATAAAAAGGCTTCTGTTTATTTATTTTCACTTAATAATGCCTTAAAATATATAGAATATGCATACTCAGTTTCTTAAGAGAAACTCATAAGCTAAAAGGGCATGAAAGGAGAATATAAAAGTTCTTTTGCTGGCTCGGCACATTGCATAACTGTTACTGGTGTTGGGAGACTAAATCAGGTAACTCCTAATATTGGCTTCTCTCCACTTGTGTAGGCTTACTGAAATAACGGTATCAGAACCTTTTATTTAAACAGATAAAGATAAAATTAAGTTGCTTCCATTATTGTGGGGTTTATGGGTTTGTTGTTTTTTAGTTTTGGGATTTTTTTTTTTTTATCCTTTATTCTTGACAAAGATTTACAAATTGTAAATCAAATAGTTGTAAGATACTGATGTCCAACTCCTGTTTCTTTCAGTGAGAAGAGTTTCCATCTGCTTTTCCTGTTTTGGTTAGTTTTGAATAGTCTGAGAAACTGAGATAGAAAATAAGAATTCTTAACAGTTTCTTACTGATGTAAAACTTGCACTGAAACCTGGTTGTTCGTGCTTTACTTAAGAAAAGGAATTTTCAAGCTGCTTTTCTGTTCATCTTCCTTAATGTTCAATTTTTAGCTCTAGTGTAGCCCCTGTAGTTAAGTCTTTCGTTGGTTTGGTGGTTTTACTTTACATTCTCTTGCAACCTAGCATTTTTCTTCTGGGCTTTGCATCTAGTTCATAACTGATAGTATTTATGCTACATTTCAGTATAATTTGACGTCTAGTGAGCCTGGCTCATTTTCCTTGAATCTAAAGTTTTATTTCAATTATATCTGGGTGCTGTGATTTCTAAGATCTTGCCTAAAAATTGCTGATTAGTTACAAAGAAAATGGCAGAACTCCCCAGGTCTCTCTTTCGGGACTTCTGACTTTATGCTGTTGCCTTGTGACACACTGTTACACACTTCATGCTTTCTTTAGGACTAATGTGACCTTTAAAATGTATTTTTTTTTTTTCACTTTCCAATTGTTAGTTCTCTTTGGTAGCCTTGTAAACCCTTTTGGGCCTGGAGTGATGTCTCCATTAACTGCCTTGCTTTGTTAGAGACAAGCCTGGGTTTGACCCTTTATTCACGATGCTGTTCAGGCAGGTGCGTTAGTTGCTTGGCGCAGCAGCCTTTGGAGCAAAGCCTGTGCCCAGCCTAAGCCCTGGCCACCAGTCCTGGTTGCAGAGCAGCAGGTGAGACCTGGCTGGGTGGTTAGTGAGGCGTAGCTGGGCTCCCCATAGCAGTGCCAGTAGAGTCCTCTGTGCTGCTTGCACTGTAGCTGTGTGTGTCGTCCCTTTTCCTAAAATGGCTCCCAAACCCTTCCCTGAGCAGGTAATGACTCTTTTCTGTGGTCCAGGCTTACTGCTTTCTATTAGCTTAGTATTAAATGTTGTAGATTATCAAGGTCTTGCAGTGTGTGATCCCATTGACCCCTCTGCTGTGAATGTGACAGCAGTCAGTGTAGCAGCTGTGGAGAAGCTGGGTAAGCATTTACAGCTGCTCACTTTGCCCTTGAAATGTCCTGTTTATTGCAGAATGCTTCTCATGGAGCTGATACAGCTTGCAGGAAAAAATAGTATTTGGTGCTATTAGCACATCTTTTTTTTTTCCTTACCACAGCCTTTTAGAGCTTTTTGATCATTACAGAGTACTCCAAGGGGTTAATGTGTTTCATGGCACATTACTCTCATGTTCCTGTAGAGTATTAGGTATATAATTGCCTGTGTGTGTTGAACACATGAAAGTATGAAGCCATGAGAGAAGACATGCAGCTCTTTCTTCATAGTGGTCTTGAATGCTTTTGTTGCTGTTTTTTTGTTTGTTTGTTTTTTGTTTTTTTTACAGAAGAGAGGCAGTATTCTGTGAGAGCAGGTATTCCTGGCTCACGTGCAAGTCCCTTGCACAAGCAAAAACTTCACCTAATACATCTACTGTCCATATGCACACCTGACAGCAGAGTTATAACCAGTTCAGTTTTATCTACAACACTCCTGTTGAGGCTGATCACTTCTTGTTACTCATCTACCAGTTGCAGCTTTAAAGATAAATGTAGTGATACTGTACACTTGTACAGAATATGCTTGTTTCTTCCAGAAGGAATTTCTGCTGAACTGTTTTCATAGAATTAGATAATGGTTGGACTCGATGATCTTAAAGGTCCTTTCCTACCATAGTGATTCTGTTTTGTATCTATGAATTGCTTCTACCTCTTGATGGCTGACATTAACTTTCTGTTTAGGAAAACACAGGAAGACTGGAAGAGATGTGGCTATCAAAGTCATTGACAAGATGAGATTTCCAACTAAACAGGAAAGTCAGCTTCGTAACGAAGTGGCCATTCTCCAGGTATGAAACTATTTTTGGATCATATTGGAGTTTTGTCTCACATAAGCCGTGAATGAGATTTTAAAATCTGTATAGGTGCTCTGAATTGATTTCTAAAGCTGCATATGTAATTTCTGAATCTTTTTGTAAGAAAAGATTTTTTTAGAAAAAAATCTTTTTTAGAAAAGTAGTAGCTTCTGAGTATTTGGTAGAGCTGGTAACTTGGGTGTGGTACCTACCCCCTATAGGGGATCCACTGAAGATGTGTAATTTGGTTCCATGTTGTCTTCTGCAGGTAGCAGGAAACTCTGTATTATTTTTTTGCTGTCTTCCACTACTGGCTCCTCAGTCGCTGAGTGTTATTCTTGCATGTTCTGTACACAATCTGAGTGTATTAACTATGAAGTTAATTATTATAGATAATTTGTGTTAAAACAGATTAGTCTTAGTAGTGATAATTGGCATCTCTCAGGGGTTGATGTTTGTTTCAAGCTAGTTTCTTGCCTCAGACGTTCTGTTTTTTCATCTCTAACTCTCCAGTTCACTGCTTTTTGATTTGTGATACAACATTTTACTGTAACTCAGGATATTTCATACTGTTTTATTTTGGTGATGTACCTGTACTATTTTATTGTAGAACTTGCACCACCCGGGGATTGTGAACCTGGAATGTATGTTTGAAACCCCGGAACGGGTCTTTGTTGTGATGGAAAAGCTGCATGGGGATATGCTAGAGATGATTCTTTCCAGTGAGAAAAGTCGACTTCCAGAACGAATAACTAAGTTCATGGTCACTCAGGTGGGCATTCAGTCTCTCTGCTTTAAGAGGAAAGGCTTGATTTGTCTTTTGCAGTCATGTGAGAATGGAGTTTGGAGAAGGGGTTTTCTGTGTTGTTAAGGCTGCACATCTAACTAAAGTTGACTAAACGTGTAAAGAATTTTGCATGTTAATTATGTTCATTTTTTCACCCTTCTTTCCCAAGACATAATGTTATAGACATCTAAAGATGTGTATCAAAACATTCAAAGGGGGTGGGAAGGAAGGAGAAGAAAACCTACCAGTTTCAAATCTTGATTGGCTGGAAAAAATAGTACTTGCACAGTATATACAGGTTAATTCTTCAAGACTGTGTTGATACAAATTACTGTCTTGATTAGAGTGTGTGGCTTTTGACACTTATGGTCCACTTTAATGGTTCTGAAAATGTTCTTTCCTTTTCATAGATACTTGTTGCTTTGAGGAATTTACACTTCAAGAATATTGTGCACTGTGATTTAAAACCAGAAAACGTACTACTAGCATCAGCAGAGCCATTCCCTCAAGTGAGTGAAGATTTAAAAATATTTTTCATCACTTTTCATTGTCCTTTTTAAAAAAAGATAGAGGTATTGCAGCTTAAAAAGTGACCTCGTATGGGGTTGGTCAGCTGAGTCTAGAATTACTTGAACTGCATGTGTTATAATTGACTTTTTTCCTCCTTCCAACTCTTGGCCTAGCTTTATGCTCAATGATCTGTTTCAGTTTCTTTCCCCTCAGACATGGATCATGTCTCACAACAATGCTCTGTACCAGTCTCCTTTCTTCTAAGGAGCCTGAGAAGTACAACTCCTGCCAGCACTTAGCAAAAGGCTCCATAGGCTGCATCTGTTTTCATGCTTGTGAAAACTGCACGGAAGTTTGTCTTCTGGATTAGTGAGACTATTTCAGTGGAAAAGGCACAGGACTATAATCTTCAAGACCAGTCCTCGTTCCTGTTCTGGTGCTATTTGACCCTGGAAAACAATTTCTTGCCCGTTGTACATCTCTTCTTCACTCTTTGTCTGTGTTGCTTATAGGCTGTTGTGAAAAGGGACTGGCTCGTTTGTCACTGGTCTTGCTCAGGGATCTTCGTCATCAGTATGTGTGATATTACATTGTCATGTAAACTACATACCTAATTTCTGTAAAAGAAATGTTGTTCAGTGATACTGGTATGTAGGTACTGTCAACACTTACCCCACTCAGTTATTACCTTAGATACCTTGGATACTATGGGTTTTGTGGAGGATATGCAGAAATTAGAAGCTGCTAGGCAGCATCAGGGAATTGCTTCCAGTTCTGTGACATTAATGTGGAGTGGACTTTTGGAGAGTCCCTTTTATGCCTTTAGTGTACTGCTCACTCTTATACCCTGAGGGGAGGGCTTATTAACTTGGGACTAGCATTGGACTTGTACAGATAAAAGGCTCCAGATCAAGCACCTACTATGTTCAAGGTAAAAAACCATCCCAGAACCATGCAGATCTGAGCATCATCAGTGCAGGCACCAGCTGTTGATGCTTTTTTACCTGGGTGATTATTGGGCTGTTCTGTCTAGAGCTGACTGGGTGTGAGTTCTACCTAAAACTCACAGTTTGATTTCTGTATAGCTGAAGCCCCCAACCTCAGGAGTATGATTACGAGGAATGTAGTCTGGCTGGGATTCACGTGTTTTTACATTTTGGTTCTGTGCCTTGTGAGGGTGTGGATTTGCCTCTGAAAATGAGCTGAGTTTGGAATCAAGGGGTTTGTCCTTTTTTGCACTCTTGCAGCCATGTACTACACAGACTGCCTCACACTTAAGTCTCTGCAAGGCCAGTTCAGGTGTTGGTCGGGAGCATGATTGATCCACAGTCTGCAAAACCAGCAACCTAAAACCTTACCTGACTGGCCTATGTAATGTTTTGTCCCTCTTTTAGTGTGTAGCTTAAATAATGGCAGCAAGGGTATCAAGCGCCACTCTGGTTTTGGCGGGAGCGTGCGTTGGAGATGAAGCAGAGGTTTCTGGGTTTAAAATATGTTTCTTTTCCAGGTGAAACTGTGTGATTTTGGCTTTGCCCGTATCATTGGTGAAAAATCTTTCAGACGTTCTGTGGTGGGGACACCTGCTTACCTTGCTCCTGAGGTGCTCAGGAGTAAAGGCTACAACCGCTCCCTGGACATGTGGTCGGTGGGAGTTATTGTCTATGTGAGCCTCAGTGGTACATTCCCCTTTAACGAGGATGAGGATATAAACGACCAGATTCAGAACGCAGCGTTTATGTACCCACCAAATCCTTGGAAGGAGATTTCTAGTGAAGGTAAAGAAATTAATTTTTTCTATTACAGTGTCTTTCTATGTAGATATATTCAAGTGCTTAAACCTCAGGGTTCATTCAGACAGGAGTGTGAGAATTATTGATAGTTGTGAGTTTAGTCGACTATGCCAGAATGGATAAATATGAGCTGGCATGGATTTGTAAAATTGTCAAATACGGCCTTTTAGATAATTTTCAGGATAGGAGGAGCCAATAGATTTAGGAAGAAAAATTGTGTGTAAGTAGTGGCATGAATAACCTGAAACTTTCCAAAATTCTCAATGAAAAGTTAAATCATGTGTGAGTATTTACTGAACATGGATCTTAAAACATACGTTACCTAAACTGTAATTGCAGAAACTGTTCAAAGTTGAATCTGGAATTTTAGTTTTGAACATTGGCAAGTGAAACAAAACCTGGATCTCAGTGTCAGATCTTAACAGTCTAGAAGTTTACAAGGTTGGTCTCCAGAGCTCTCCAGAGCCAGCTTTGTTATTAGTAACGTGTATATGATTAACACACGGGTAGAGGTGGAAGGACATAGAGAAAAGCACACAGTAGTGGAAGTACCTATGTCATGTTGGAACACAGATTGAGGCCCAAGTTTAGGCACTTGTGAAAATGACTAAAATCCATCAGGTAAAATGTTAAAAAGTAAAGCTTTTAGTGTTTCCATCAAGGGGGCAGGAAAGTTTGCCCCATAGCTATTTTGTAGCCTCATTTAACATAAGCAGAGCTAAATATACAATTCAAGAGCTTCATTAAGTTTAAAAGAGTTCAGTAGGATATACACACATACAAAAAATTCACTTTTGCTGGAGCATTTGAATAATTATAGAGGTGATTAGTATTTAAGGAATGTAATTTTTGTTCTGTTTCTCTTTGTCAGCCATTGATTTAATAAACAATTTGCTTCAAGTGAAGATGAGGAAACGTTTCAGTGTTGACAAATCCCTTAGTCACCCGTGGTTACAGGTAAACCCATCTGCCTTTTTCACTGTATTTATAATGGGTAAATAATGATTTTTTTTTTTTTTTTTTATGAAATCTGCCACTGTCAGTCTGTTAACAAACATTCTTGGAGGCTTGAGAATTTCTGGATTTAGCTTTACATTTTACATGCTCCAGGATTCTGCCCATCTATTGGTGGCTTCCTTGCTCCAGGAAAATTGCATCGTACTGTGCCTCCCACCCTTGGGCCCCTCTCCTGGCAGTGAGGAGTGTGTGGAGCCCCAGGGAGGTCAGTGCAGGGACCAGTGCTGCTGGTTCAGTACTGGAGCAGACACACAGGCTGGCACCTGCTCTAACCCCGTGGTCAGTTTAGAATGGAACTGTTTGGACTGGAATTTATCTGCCACTTTGGCACAGGTTCCTTTCACAGTGGTTTCTCTCACAATACTGTGAGCACGTATCCATGCAGACAAATCACTTACAAGATATTAAGGGGAAAATCCAGTTAATTTTGAAAAAAACCAATATTGGAACAAGTATAATTTCATGTATGTGGAGATATACAATTAATTCTATAATAAAGCTAATAGTGTCTCATTACAAAAGGTTTTCATGATTTACAGTAGTAGAACCTTGGATATCAACCTATTTAACTTTGCACCATTCTTTGTGGACAGTCTGTTGGGGTATTTGGGGGGTGTGTGGGGTGTTCATTTTTTAACAGATCTGACCGGTTACGTCTTGTGGCTATTTATACTAAAAGTAGAGACAAACTGCAGAATTTATCTGTGGGAACATAGTGCTGCTGTTTCTTAAATTGCTTCCTTAAATCTCTTTTGCTCCTTAGGATTATCAGACCTGGCTTGACCTCAGAGAATTCGAAACGCGCATCGGTGAGCGTTACATCACTCACGAGAGCGACGACGCGCGCTGGAAAGAGCACGCCTGTGAGCACAACCTCGAGTACCCCCAGCATTTTATTATGGCTCCTAATCCAGATGACATGGAAGAAGACCCTTGATTTATTTGTTACAGTAGATTGCAGCAAAGAAGGATGCTCCAAACAGAAACTGAAGCGAAGCTTTGGAACAATTGTTGCTCTTTCTGAATGCTGCACTCGCGGTTCAGTGTACAAAGCCCCAGGGGATCCTGCATTGACATGGGAATAGGCTGTCTGTCACCTGAGAAGCTTTTCTCCATCTGACTTAACTATGAGTTGTTAC
Source organism: Merops nubicus (assembly GCF_000691845.1). Lineage (NCBI taxonomy): Eukaryota > Metazoa > Chordata > Aves > Coraciiformes > Meropidae > Merops > Merops nubicus. The sequence goes on from NW_008627720.1 coordinate 44,697, forward strand.
TGGACAGTGAGATAAGCCCCATTGGGTAACATTTCACTGACCTGTGCGGCTACAAAGCTGTTACTGAGGTGTAATGTGCACAGATTGGTTTGTGTGTTTCATTTCAAGATGTGGTTCAGGTTGTGTTTGGTTTTGGTGTTTGTTTTTATTTTTCTTCATAGTCTACACAATAAGAATTTTGTAATGGTTTTCTAATCCCTATTTACTAGGCCATAGAGGACTGTTTTCTGTTACTTAGATACATCTCCCATTTTCTAAACTGTGCATGGTGAAAAGACTGTTGAAAGAATCAATGCAGAATACCTTGGCTAACAGCAAAACGTGGTTGGTTTAGGTCAAATACAGCTTCACAGATGAAGGAATAATTTGCTGCTGTTAAGGACAGTTAAGTATGTGTGGCTTTGCTGTAACTGAAATCTTCCTGGATACCCCTAAAAAAGAAAACCCCATAACTTCTTACATTCCTCTTGAAATGCTGGCTGACGATCTAAAGAGGTGACAATCACAGCTATGCTAGTCCTTTATTTTGTCTCAGAGCAGTAAGCCACAACAGTGTGTTGCTGTGCAAGGCTGGCACACCAAAGCCGTTTTAACATTTAAGATAAGTTGCTGTTGATACACACCAAAGGCATTTTGCCTTAAATCTACACAAGTAATGCACCAAAAGCACACAGGGCTTGATGTAGCATATCCTTTCACTCTGGAGAAGACAACTTCTAGCAGAAGGATGTGGAAGAATAGGGAAAAATACGTGCAGCTTTCTTCTCTTGTTTTGAATAATTAGATTTTAAAATTTTTCTAATATTTTTCTAATGTGTTTTAAGGTTCCCTGGACTTACATCAGGAGTAGTTTGTAGCTTGCTAGCTTGTATCTTAACTCTGCTCAAAACCTAGGAGTAACAGTGGACATCAAATCACCTGTTGCTTCTGCCAGGGCAGCTGGATTGTAGGAGGAAAGGGCTTTGCCTTCCAACCTTAACCTGCAGCTCCTCCCGCCCTCCTTACTGTGCTCAGTGTTGTTGAGCTGAATGAAGAGTCCAAAACCAACTCCTAATTTAGTTTTTTATGTAGGTGCCTCAGTTGATGGATTCCCAGACACTGGGCTTGGCACAATAGAGAGGAAGCAGCAGCATTCTTTGGAACCGATGCCCTCAGAGGGCACTTAAAGTTCACAGTATTTGAGAGAACTTTTGAGGCCATGAATGCTAAATGCAAATGGCAAAGGTGGTTTCTTCTGTTCTGTTTTAAAGATGGAAAAGGTGAAATCTTTCCTTTTGAGGAGGATGACGGTGTGGTGCTGCTGGAAGGTGCTGAGTGGCTGTACATATCCCTCATGTGCCAGCTTGCCTCACTGGAGCTTGGTTTGAAATGCTTTTTAAAATAGCAATACCGGCTTGAACTGCCAAGTCCGTGAGAGGCTTTGGGGTATCTCCTCTCTCCTACAGAGGTGTTTTTGTGTGCCAGTGCGTGTGTGCACCTAGACAAGTATTTTTTTTCTGCTGTTATTCAGGTAAGGAAGCAGGTGAGCAGACTTTTCTAAGTTGTTAGATAGACATAAAACTTTAGGAGGTTATTTCGAGGCTGGCAGCTGCTGGCAGTGACGGTGACCTGGCAGTAAATCAGTGGCAGTTGCAGAAGGATGTACCCACAGGTGGGTTTGGGTCTTTAACCCACTTTTTCTTTTCCTGTTGCCCTTAATCTGCCACTGCATTTTGTAGGTGCCTAAGTTCGTAAGGGCTGAACTCTGGCTTCCCTGTTATTTTTCATCTTGTGGAACCACAACAATTGCCTGTGAAGTTGGTAGTTTGGTGTTTGCCCAGGCTTGGCAAGGGAAGTGGTGTTTTTTTTTTTTTTTAGGAGGTGGTTTTTTTTTTTTTTCCAGCTGCCACTGCTCAAGTGACCAAATTTCAATGAAGCCATTGCTATCTTCCATCCTAACTGTAAAAATATAGATACATTCTGGTTTTAAAGTTCAGATTTTCTATTTGAGCTGTCATTTCAGGTTTTTCTGTGAGTTTGTTTCTTGTGTTAAGGGAGGAGATAAAGCCAGCTCTGTCACTCACAAAAGCACAACAGGAGCAGAGAAAGGAAGGGACAATAATGAAGGAAAAGGCCTGGCTGACGTCTCTCCCTGTGAAGTCTGCTCTGCTTGAAAATATGAGATATTTATTCTTGAAGTGTTATTAAAAAAAACTCCAAACTGTTAGCCTTTGGAGGAGATTGCCTGAACATATACGCAGACTTATGGGGCCAGACACTAGAAGCCACAAGCAGCTAATAGTTGAGGAACCAAAAAAAATTAGACATACATTAGGAGTAAACTTTCTTTGAAGTAGTAAAAATAGCTGAGTTTTTTATTCCCTTTTTTCTACCTTTACTGCAAACTCTGACAGCAGTAGGTTACAGTGTTTAATAACCTTACCCCTAGATGAATTAAGTTGCATTCATTCAAGAAATAGTGTTACAATGATGCTAGAAAAAAGCTCATGTAAAATTTATAGCCTCAAAAGGACACTGTCAAGTACTTTTATATTTTTATACATCCCATTGTTTGTAAATACCCTCTGATAAGCTTGAAAATAAAATTTATTTCCCTATCGGACTGGTTCTTTTTATTTACATGAATTATCTCTCCAATCAAATGTTCTTAGAAATGGTCCTTTATACTTCCCAATTTGTGGGAATTCTGTTAGCAGGTGCTTTAGAACTAAGTCATTCTTCTTGGATGGTTCCTGTCACCATTCTCTTTTTATAAAATATCTTCAGAGCTGTCAAGGCACCTTGTGTTTGAAGGAAGTACCAAAGCTGAGTATGTTTAAAGTCTCCTTAGCACATCTGTGTGTTACAAGTTTTAACTGAATTCCAGCAGTAAGTACTTCAGTCAGCTCTATGGTAACATAGTTCATCCTCTGCTCTGCACACCCTGGTTCCTCTAGGTGCAGTATTTGATTTCCCCACGTGCTGCTCTGTGTGGTGCAGTCAACAGGTTTAGCATGCTGCATGAGGCAAGCCCTACCAACATGTCACTAGGCCTTGAAGCACAGACTGGTGTGAAAACATTGCCTGGAGAAGTTATTTGACATCTCATATGCTTTCAGTTAAAAGATAGAATATTTAGTTCTTGCTATACTGGGTATGTAGCTATATGATATGCCGATTCCATCAGTGCAAAACGTTTAGTATGTGAAACCATAAAATGCAGGACTCTATTCCTTTTTACCTTGTTGTTTTTTTTTTTTTTTTTTTTTTAATTTAGCAAGTTGCTATTGAAAGCTACTACAAGCAGACATTTTGCTCTGGTAATTGAAATTACTTCAGTACGAGTTCGCCAAATCCAGCAACGGGCGGTAAGGGAGGTTTTGATTCTGGCTGATGTTTCTTGTCAGGATGTACAAGTCTGTGGTGAGGCAGCAGGGCAAAAAAGTTGAAACAGTCCCCCATCTTCTTGGGATTCATCAGCATGTCATAGCTGTGAAGTAACTGTTCATGTGTTGTAGTGTCCTGTGAATTCTGCAAGAGCACCTAAAAAAAAAAGTGTAGGTTACAGCCCTTTCTGCTTTCCTATAAATTCCCTCATACCTGCAATCTCCTGTTGCACCACTTACACTGATGTGACAGCCATAATTACAGTAGACCTGGTGAGATCCCTGGTGGAGCTCATACACTGACATATGTGGCAAAGCTTTGCATTAAATACTTCTAAACATAATACCATCAGTTTACTTTGAGGGATCCAGAGTAACTTCTGTCTAGAACAAACTCTTTGATCTCAAATCTACACGTTTTGAATAACTTCCTTTTAAAATTAGATTTTTATAAAAGCTCTCTTGCTTTCTTAAGAATGCTGCTTGTGGATTAGAGTTTATTTACCTGCAAACACTACAGTACCTGCATCCGGAGATCAATGCCCATGTTCTTTAAGAATTCCCTCTGTTTTATGGGGCCTAATGTGGCTGTTCTTCCCTGGGTCATCTTTCGAAGATAGCTGAAGTCAACATCTGCTGTCAGGTCTGCTGTACCTGGAGCTTTCAGCACATCATGAAGTTTGTGATTCCGGAAACCCTGAAAAGTTAAATTGGAAGATTGTACTGGCCTGTGTTCCAAGTTGTGCCACAGCTGGGGCTAGCAAAAACTAAGTTGTGAGGGGTGAGAACAGCAAATCATACTTCCAAAGTTTGAGATAAATGTAGCAAGGGCTCAGAGTATCCTTTCTGTCTGACAAGAAGCCCTCATGGGTAGTGAATAAATAAGAACTGAGTTTTACAACTGCAGCATAATGCAGTTTTTGCCATTATGTCTACCCAAGACCTTTCTCTTTCAAGAGCCTATTCATCCAAGCAACAAAAGATAATGGAGTATTTTGGCACATTATTTCAGGGTAAATGACTCACTCGGAAAGTGTCAGTTTTGGTTCCATCATGGCCATAATCAGCAACCAGTGCAGCCCCACCATCCTCTTCTATACGACAGGCAAGCCTCTGAATGATGACACCAGCATCAGGACACACTTCCACATGATCTCTTGTTTCTTCAGGCTAGTGCACAGTTCAGAGATCAAAACACCTGCATCAGCAAACAAGTACAGGGCAAGAGTTCTTCACGCTTGTCTTGGGACGGTCGTCACTTCACTGGGGCACAGAGGTCCAGGGGTGCAGCCTAGGCTACCTAGGGCTCAAGCTGGTTTTTGCTAACCATCATTTTCAATTTTCTGAGTCACCTCTTCAATAACCTCTGGTCAACTGAAATGAGAATTTTTCTGACAAGTACTAATACCTGCATCAGCTGCAACTACATTATGGTGGTACTAAAAGAATGGAAAGAGCTCAACTGTGCATGCCCTTCAAAAACACCTTTCTCTGTGAAACTGTAGTTGTTTTTAATCTTAACTACTTAGTTCTGTAACTTCAAGAATTTAGTGAACTTCAGAAAAGAAAATAATCTTTGACACTTTCCATCAATGGTCAGCACAGCCCAGAAAGTGGCCAGCTGCACTGAAAGCAGGCTGAGAGCCTGGCTGAGGCAGGGCCCTGTGTGACGCATGCAGAACTCTCCCTGTTCCTTGCTGCCTCAGTTTGCTCCCTGAAGCATTTTATTTAAGCTCTGATTTTGGTTTTGTGCTATGTTTTCACAGCACACAAAGCTAAATGCTTACAGGAGTTTTGCAGAATGGAAACTGTAAGCTGCATTTACTCATTCGTAGGCTGAGAGCCCTCCTCTTGCTGTCAGAGAAATTTGAAATTTCAAATGGGTAAAGATGAAAGTGTGAACTGTGGTAGGCGTGACCTTACCTGAATAAAGTTTTCTGAGGCAGGGGTACTGGATGGCGACAGGACAAAGCGCAGCTGGCCAGGGGCTGCCGGGTCTATATCCACCAACACTTCACGCCAGCCCTTCTCCGTTCTCTGTTCAACCAACCCAAAGGACTCATTTTACACTCCTGACAGGAGCAACTGTATCTTCCTTATTTGACTGAACTAACATGTCAAGCATTTTCACAAACATTTTTAAGAACATAATGTGCTATTAACAACTATTCATTCCTATTTCATTCCAGTAACTACCTTGGAAAAAGCTTGTGGTACAGACTCATCTACAGAGTCAACAAATACAGGTTTAATTACACTCAGAAGAAATGATGCTCTTAAGATAAGTAAGTGCTGCCTCTTCTACTGACAGTGCAACATTTAGCTTACCAGAAGATTTTTACTACAAGATTTTCCATTCAAGAACAATTACTAATTTTAGTTACCCCTGAATTTGTCCAAATTCAGTTAGGAATATTTTATCTCCAGAGGCAACACGTGTGTCTAGTTTTGCATGCTAATTCTGTTCTTCCTCAAAGAGAAAAAGGCAATTAAGCAGATGGTCGCAAGTAGAATAATCTCCTTGCTATACCTGAAACTTATGTATTGGCAGGGCATCAAAAAACTCATGCGCTAGGTAAAAGCTGTAACCTGTGGGAAGGTAAAAAAGAATGCATTATTCATGCTTCCATAGCAGGATCCAGTTGAAAATTAAAAGGTTTTTATGATTTTTAATGAATGAAGCTAGTTAGCTTAACGTGGCTGTATGATAATTATCATTACTTCCAGCTTTGATATATCAAAGAGAGCATTTCTAGAGCTAGCACTGTCTTCCAGTCCATGAATTTTAGGTCAGTGTCTCATGAAAGGAGACTCAGGCAAAGCCAGTAAATGGTTTCCCATGAAAAGAAAAAGAATATATGAAATTCCATAGTTATCCCAAAATGAATGTACTCAGGACAGGGAGCAGGTAGGAAAATGAGTCAATATCTTGCCTCACTCGTACAAGAAATAAGAGCACATCTGTATATTAACTACTTTTCTACCTGTTCTGAAGGCCAGCAGAGATGCCCTCTATTACCAAGAGCTGCAAACGGAGGATGGAGCCCCCCCCGTAGGAAGGCGCTCGAGCCCCTTACCTGGTGGCACATCTTGGATGTCTCTGTACCAGAAAATGGGAATTCCAGTCTTGCTAATGCCTTTCATGTAAGCAGACCTGTCCTCGGGGCCTGACTGCACCTTCCCCCCTGTCAGCATCAGCGCTTGGACCTCGCTGAGTTTGGGACTCACTTCCACCAGGTGAACAGAGACATCACATTTACTAAGTAAAGAGGCAAGCTGGTTGAAAACCTATAAAGGCAGATGAATTCTGTTAGACACAGTCACGTGCTGTGTACGTTAAAGGTTTAAGAACTAACTTTTAATCTCATTATTTATATTCAGGACAAAAGATTTAGTTGGCTTCAATTTATCAGAATAGCCTCAGCGAAAGAGACTGCATTTTGCTCCTCCAGGAAGAAAAGGGAACTTCTTCATCAGTTTTAACAAAAGCTGCTACACTTCTAAAAAGCTGGCAAAATACAGCTCACATTATATAGTTGTAAGAACAACATGGAAAGTTAATAGAATAGTAATAGCCTGTAAGTGAGTAGCTCCTCTAATGCCTGCTGAGGGTTTAGTGTTAGGAGAAAAATGGTTCTGTTTTTTCCAGGCACCATAACAAATAGTGCTCAATATCCTAGATTTCACTGTGGTTATTAAACATTCTTCTCCATTAACGTACGTAAACAGAATCAAAGTTCTTCCGAGGTACTAAATCCCATTAGTGACTTGTTTTTGAATCAGTAGTATTTTAATTAACTCATGGAAGCATGATCAAACAGATGGGTTTAACTGAGAAGAAATGAGCCCCTGGGGTTCCCAAAGGGACTGACATAACTCTACTCCTGTTGCTCTCCTGCCCCCTTCCTCCTGCTGGTTGCACTGAGGCCTCCCTCCACTGCAGCCCCTCCTGAATGGTTTTCAGTTTGGATAATGCTTCCTGCACAGAAATAATTTGTAATGGAATATTTCTGCCCTGCCCTTCTACCAAGCAGTGTTTTGTAAAACAGTGTGCACACACTGGCCCCTGTTCTGCTTTCAGCTGAGACCTGGTCTCCGAAACACATGGCTATGTTAATTAGAGTCTAGGCTGCCAATCTCCTGACCGAAATTATCTGGTTACTAGGGAAGGTTAAATTCCAACAGCAAAACATCATTTCTTCAGATTTCAGAGTAGCCATGGAACAAAGACAGAAAGAAGAGTTCATAGTAGTTTTCACCTACCCGTAACAGGTCATCAGTAAGAGTGCCCCTCCCGGGGCCCAGTTCCACCAGCTGGAAGGCTGTAGGCTTGCCCATGGCTATCCATTCACTAATAAACCATATTCCTATTAACTGACAGTGAGAAACAACACAAGGAAAGAGGCACAGTGTAACCTGAGAACTTGTACAAAGCGATACCTGCCTTTTATCTGATAACTAAGATACAATATTCTTTCTCTGTATTGTAAAGCTACAAAAAATCATAGCTTTAAAACACATGTAACACATAATTTTACCTGCTCTAAGAATGAAAATTGCAACTGTTTGCTGTCAGCCCAGCAGAAGCACTCCATTGGTACATGTGCGGAACTCTTTTCCTAGCTGCAGCAAGAACTTTTACTGAAGGCTCAAGTGCAGGTTTCTGCCTCTTTACAACCGTTCTTCATGACAGCACCTGTACCATCTAGAACCGTGTTTAGCCAGCCTTCACTACTGGGAATGATACACAAACCAGAGTGAACCCGCCCAAAACATGAAGCTGATTTCTGAGTTCTCACACTGGGAAACTATCGTAGCTCTTTTTACTTATAAACAAGGTCTATATGAAGATTGGTGTTACTAAGCAGAGATGGTGTGCCAAATTGTACCACAAGGAAGGACTCCCTGATCTTCCAAAAAAACAGAACACCCCATCCTACTCCAAAACCAACTTAACTGTAATTTAAGAACAGAAGAAGTTACTTGAAACAGGAAGAGCTCTGCATTACCTCTCCAAAAATCTGACTTATTTCAGGCGAGGTGACAAAATCCCCGCTCTCGCCGATGCCGCCGCCGCGCGTATAGTAACCCTGCGGGGGGAGAGGGGAGTGGAGCCGGGGCC
>NW_008627721.1:0-3695 GCF_000691845.1 Merops nubicus
TGTCACTCGCGTGATCACACGTGTGCCATGTGTATCGCACGTGCGATCATGCGTGGTCTAGCGTGTGCCAGGCGTGATCACGCGTGATCAGGCGTGGCGCACGTGTGATCACTCCTGTGCCAGTCTTGATCATGCGTGATCAGGCGTGTTGCCCGCGTGATCACGCATGTGCCAGGCGTGTTCCATCGGGGATTTCCCCTCTTCGGTCCGTGGCAGGAGGTCAGTGCACAGTTTGACCTTTCCAGCTGAGTCCCCTCTCCTTTGCTCACACCCAGCAGCTGGGGAGGAGGGTCAGGGCAAAGAGGGGCCGACTCCCCAGCCGTGTCAATACCCTCAGTTTGAACGCCCATCTTTCAGGTGGCTGCGCTGCCCTTAGAGCTCCACTTCACAACCTGCTGGGGCCGTGAGGGTGCTGTACAGGCTGTATCCAGCCCCCAGTGGTCTGTGCTGAAGTGGCCAATGACTGCACCCTGCTCATCTTAATTCCTATGGCTGCTTTTGCCCTGGGCTGAGGTTGGCTTTCACAAATGGATATGAATAACTACCTTGTGACAATAACCACTCGCTAATGCGTTAGAGAACCAAAATAGAAATGAAGCTTCTAGCAGTGCTCATACACAGCCTTTCTTCTTGAAAAAAAAGACAGGCAAAGATACTCTTTCTGAACACTTCTACCTAGTCTAGTTGAGAGGCATCCCTGCCTGTGGCAGGGAGGTTGGATTAGATGATGTCTAGGGTCCCTTCCACCTTAAGCCACTCTATGATTTCTATCAGCTAAACAGGAATGCATCTATAAAGAAAAGTATGTTTTAATGCAGTGCACAACACTAGATAAATGTTTTCCTGCATGCTGAGGAAGCCCTCAGTGGAAAGTTGCTTTGTGAAAATAAAAGAGAACCTCTCAAGCCAAATTGTAGGGCTAAGTTATATGTCTTTTAATTAAGGAAGGTGGTTTACTCACCCAACAGCAGGAAGAGGAGGAGTGAAGAGGCTGCAGCTCTGTAGAACTTCCCAGTGTGCTGTCTCATAGCTGCTGAAGGATATGGCCTCGCTGCCTCTCCCTTCAGTAGTATGGGCAAAAAAAAAGATGTGAGTTATGGCAACAGGACCTTGCATTCTGCCCAGTGAATGTCATGCCTTCTAAAGTTACCACAGCTCTGAGCTCCCCCTGCCCTGCCTGCTGCCTGGATGACAGGCATGTCTGAAGGGACAACAATGCCTTCCTGGGGGCTGTTCTCATCTCTCCCAGAGAAGAGGCCAAAAATGCTCTGAGTAGAGGGAAGAGATCTTGGTTTTCACTTTGGCCTTGTATAAAGCAGAACTTGGGGCAGAGTACAAAATAGCCAGATACTCAAAAGGAGACCTCTTTTCTCCTTGAACCCCTTCCCAGTGGAGGTGAGAAGAGCACTGATCTCAGAAAAGCACCATGAAAGGAAGATGGGACTATCTTTGTGGCTATATGTGCACTGTGTTTACTGGTAAACTGTATTCCCCAAAGTATTTTTTTCTTCCCCAGTGCAGAAATATTCCTTTTTCACCAAAATTCCATGTCAGTAAAGCTTATCTGTGCCACCAGGGTGGAGGGGAAAACTGCTAAAGTGGGTGGCTGATCTACAAAACTAGTGGTGTGCTCTGGAACAGAAAGCCTGAGTTTACCCAGAGGGAGATACACAGCACTGCTTTTTGGGAAGAGCCCCAACCCCTCACCTGTAGCATCCAGCCCTGCCAGTAGTGCTGCTGATATGTGGAGCATCCTTTTCCCTCAGCTATGGGATGAGATATCATGGGACAGCTTCCCAGACAGCGTGCTGGCTTTATCTAATGGTTTTGTTTATCTTCAATACTCTTCAGATTATGTAATTGTACTTGAGTAGCCAGTAAAGACTCCATTCCAGATCTGTTTAAACACAAAATCAGGTGAGAAAGGCATGGGTATTTCTGCTTTTCTTCTTATTTGAGAGCAAAAAGGACCCACAAAGAAGCCGCCATCACACTATGAGGAAATCTGTGATCATGCCACTGTCATATGGCTTTCTTCAACATGTTTTTAATAAACTCTGTGATCTGTATCTCTGCATCTCTCCACAATAACTGTTTCCTTGCAAAACTCTGTTGACCAAACAACGTCAAGAGGAACAAGCCCTTCCTTGAGCGATCACTTGTTGCTCTAGCTTTGATGTGGTGACATCTGCACCAGCAAAAGCAGGAGAGAGCTAGAGGGAGTATGGCTAAAGGAACCTAAAAGGCAAATATTTCTTCTCTGTTGGACATGGGATGTTGGGAGAGCTGGGATTATCAGGAAGAAATAACTCTGAAATAAACTATATATTCAGAAGTGAACTGGGACCAAGTGCAAAGCAACACAGCACTTCAGTAGAAAGCTGGAATGTAGCTTGTGAGTATCTTCTGAAGGAAGTACTTCAGAAGTTCACTACTTCAAGGAAGAACTTGAAGCTTCTCCCACTTCATTTCCAGTCATCCCACTTCACTCAATATAAGTCAGACAGAACTTAAGGTTTTGGACAAAAAGAAAAGTAAACTGGTCCCCTGAGTGCTGTGCCTAAAAAATTTGAGTTTCAAAAGTCCAAATCAAGACTGCAAGCAATAAAAATTGAATAAAACACATATTCTTTTTTACATTTTCTTGTAAAATTTGGAGACTCCCAGTCAGCAGCATTAAAGCTGTCCTGTCTGGGCCAACAGCTGGGAGGGGACATCAGCCACAGGGACTTCTGGCACCTTTGTTAGTGTAGCAGCCAGAGATGTCCCTCCAGGGAAAGCCTCAACCCACTTTCTGGGGAAGCAGCGAGAGAAAAGGGACAACACAAAGAAACAGTGCTGCCATGCCAGGATGCTCTGCTCCTCCTTCCCTTGGCCATCCATCCATCCATCCATCCATCCCTTTTCATAGTCTACCAGCTAGCCATCCAGCAAGGTGTTGCCTTTTCATGTCACAGTGCTCTTCTTTTTCCTGCAAGGTGACCTGAGCAGATAAACCTGCAAGCCATCATCACTCAGGTTGGGTTCCCTGATTTGAGGGGCATCGTTTCATAGATATCAGGTTTAAAGGGACCTCAAGGATCATCTGGTCCAGCCTTTCTTGGGAAAAGCATGGTCTCAACAGGATGGCCCATCACCCTGTCCAGATGTATCTTGAAAGTGCCCAGAGTTGGGGAATCCACCACTTCCCTGGGGAGATTATTCCAATGGCTCATTGTTCTCACAGTAAAAAGCTTTCCACTTCTGCCCAACTGGAATCTCCCCAGAAGTAACTTCTACCCATTACCCCTCATCTTTTCTATATGACTCCTGGTAAAAAGGTCTTTTCTTTGCAACCACCCTTTAAATACTGGAATGTGGTGATAAGTTCACCCCTGAAGCCTTTTCTCAGGGCTGAACCAACCCAGTTCTCTCCACCTTTCCTCCTGCGGCAGCTTACCAGTCCTTTGATGCTCTTTGTAGCCCTTCTCTGGACTCTCTCCAGCTTGTCCACATCTTTTTTTTCTATAGCGGGAACCAAAACTTGAACCCACTATTCCAGGCGTGACCTGACAGGCGCTGTGGGTGCTGACTGGGAGCCGAGCTTCCCAGACTCCTGGCTGCTCACAGCTTCGCCAGACACCCCTCGACGCTGCTCAGCGGCTTTCCCGAGATGAACCCCCCCACCTTTTACTTCTTCAATCCCCCCCCTCCCG
>NW_008627722.1:0-21055 GCF_000691845.1 Merops nubicus
CACAAATATATGTAGTTTTCCTATGGAAACAAGACTTATGTTACACAGCTGTCCTGCATGTTACTCCAGTTACCCTACTCTCTACATCAGCTTTTAAACCTGTGGCCAATTTCACCTGAACTTGCCAGAGGCAACGAGGTTACTTAAGCCTCTACAAGCTTTGTAGAAACAGGCAGATGGATATACATTCAAAATTAATAACTTTTGATTTTATAGCTCTACTGCTACAGTCAAAATCAGTAACACTTACATAGCTGAGTGGTAAATGCTCTCAAAGGAAAAATAATAGGTAAATATAAGTACAACACAGAATCATACTATAATCCAGTTAAACAAACAATGAAAAGACACCACATGAAACAAGTTTTCTTCAGTTCTGGTGTTCAGTTATCTACTTGTTTATTATTTGGATCACTAATAAATTCCCATGATCCTAGACATTTTTTTACACTGGAGCCATTCAGACTCATATACTCGAATGGGCTGCACAGAAATGCCTGGTTTTTCATACCCTCCTCAGTACAAAACTAGCCCTGTTCCCAAGTACTGTAACCAGCTTCCTGAGCATAAATGTACTATCACCCTCTGCTGGGAAGAGTTTAATCTACAGTCAGAGATGACAAAATGCTAGATCCAGAACTTAGGCACACAAATTTAAGGATTGCAACACACCTTTTTTTTTTTTTTTTTTTAGGTAATTATCACCTATAGTTATGCAGATCATTGCACAAGGCACTGAAATTCCAAATCTAGCACCAGAGTCGTCAAGCTTGGCAAAACAGGAATCACAAACAAGACTAGGATGGTGGCAAAAAAATTCCTGAATGCTAAATGATAAGAAATGTGAATGACATAGACATAGACATATGACAGCTTTCAGTGTGGTTTCTCACCAGGTTTCTCTTGGTTTGGTTTGGTTTGGTTTCGGTTTGGTTGGTTGGTTGGCTGGTTGGTTGGTTGGTTGGTTTGGTCTGGTTTGGTTTGGTTTGGTTTGGTTTGGTTTGGTTGGGGTTTTTTTGTTCTTTCTGGGATTTATTGATTTTGGAGAGAAGGAGTAGAGCACTAAAGATTTTGATTTTGTTAATGAAGAACCAAATTCTAATTCTGCTACTAGTGAGATGTTTAAGAGCTTCATTCTGTCCAGCACAACGTGAGTTCTGGGAACCAACTCTGTGTCCTATTATTTCTTTAGTTTCTTGTGTATCATAAGGCCAGTACAACGCAGGCAAAAATCCTCCAAGCATTAGATAACATCTGGACAAAGAAAATCTGCAGGACTGGACTACATCCTTTTCATACTGCTTGATTATTTGGTGATGTGAAAACTGTTAATGATTTCTTACTTACTAATAATTTTTACAATTAGGTTACATCAGTCAACAATTAAAGATTTTATTTCCTTAAAGCACACGTACAGGACCTCCACTGCTTTGGAATTAAAATATTCAAATTCCTGTTCCTTTCCTTGTACATTTTACTGTTTAGTTTTAATATAAGTAGAGCTGTAGGCTCTGTTTGCAATATACAAGAGCCATCGTAAGCAAAGAACTCTAGATTGTCCTAACACCATTCTCAGTAAAAAAATAATTGACAACATGAGACCAAAAATAAAAGCCAGCTGCTCAAATACCAAGGTTGAGAGAACTAAATGAGTAACAGATGGTACAGATTACCTTTGGCCATCGAAATCAAACCCAAGCAATATACTACCCAGTTGTGCAGAAGAGTGGAAAAACAGAAAGGTTCAAGTAAAGGGAGACACATAACGGCTTGAGGGTTCTAACACTGAACTTCTTGTAGTGAAGCAATGTTAATGGACCACCACCTTATCTCTGTGAATTTCTTCTCTTTCAGACCTGCAAGCAATAAAAGCTGTCCACTCTCTGGAACAATGTAAGATGAAATGAGATATGAAAAAGAGCTGCATTTCTGCTGTTAGAAATAATACTACATATAAAACAATTATGTTTTTCCATGTGGCAAAATACACACATTTCTGGTCTTCCTGTCTTAGAAAGAATTAACTGTCATAGACAAAGACACAGATGTATGATGAAAAGATACCGAGAGTACATACAGCAGGGCATACTGGAATAAAATTAAGCAGTTTATTTTTTAACAGCATCTTTAATTTTCACCAAATTCAGTCAATGTACTAGGTGCTGCTTGCTCTCAAGTGCAACAGCCCAGCTAGACAAAAAAAGATTTAGGTATCTCACTTACTCACTGGCACGGGCATTTATGGACCATGGTAGAAGCCATGGTAATGGAGTAAACACTTCTCAGGTTCCAGTTGGCACCAGCTGGAAAGAACAAACAAGTTCAAAACAAGTACGAAAATGCAGTTTCCATACATTGTGCAAGCAGTGCTGAAAGTGTTTGCCACAGGACACTGTGGATGTTGAAATTTCATGTCTCTAAAAAGCAACTGGACAAATTCATTGAGGAAAAACAGAACAAAGACAATGAAACATAAATACATCCATTTCTGACTTCATGAAAACATGCATCACTGCATATCTTCACTTTCTTCCCCAGGCATCCAGTTCTATATAACACCAGAGGCAAAACACCTTTTAAACTGGCCTTTGTCCTGATCTGGTACAATAATGTTTTCCAAACCCAAAGCAGGGGGTCTTACCCCTCGCTTAGATTCTGTCTAACCCTTCTGGTGCTTAAAACTAACCATTGTCTTTATGAAGCACCCTGAATATCTAAATGTCTTCTGAGTATGTACATTCTTGCCAGTCTTGACCACAGAGTGCAACACATCTTCTTCTCTCCCTGTTTCTTTCAGCAGCGGGTGCTTTGTCAGAGCACATCCTGGAGACAACAGCTACCTGCAGCTGATGTTGTCCCATCCTTTCTTCCTCATCTCACACACTCTCTTAGCCATTAAATGGTTCAGTGGCAAAAGCAGTCGTGAAGACAGAGAACACAGGTTAAATTTCTTCTTGGCCTTCTAATTAAACGTTAAAACATAACCATTGGACAGAGTATGAAGTGCACTTCTTGCTCAAGTACCCAATCAGTTTCTCATTGTCCCAAGCAAAGAAAACATTTTTGGTTCCATAGGATAGCTTGAAAATGAAATATGAATGAAATAAAAATATTTATGTCTACTGATCAGGGTAAAATGAGAAATCAGGGTCTGAGTCTGTTTCAGAGGAGAACTGAGCATAGACCCCAACATGTTGAGAACTGTTCAGCTTACTGACATGTGAAGCACACAAAAATAGTGCCATATCTTTCACCAGTTTGAGAGAGGAGTTTAACTCCTTTCCAGTTTTCTGCATCAATAGACCTTACATATCAAGCTCAGAAAAAAAAAAAAAGGGCCTGCATTGCAAACCCAACACAGAGAGAAGTATGATCAGGAACGGTAAAACAAAGAGCTTTGTAGCACCTTTAGAACTCACCCTTTCTGGAGGATTCCATGCTGCCTAGCTTAGGGACAAGGCTGGCACTGGTCAAAGTGATGGAGGCTTTGAATCCTCTCCTTCAGTTCTTTATTCCAGGATGTGGGTCCCACTTACCTCTCTCTTTTCCTTTTCTGTTTGTTTGTTTGTTTTTGTTTTGTTTTGTTTAATTTACTGCATATGACAGGAGACTAATAACTTAAAGTGAAGCCATCACACATTTCTGACCAAAACAGTAACAAAGTACAAGAAAACTCTTGTTCCAATGTGCTGCTATTATGATCTGAAGATCCCATTGCTATAGTTTGAGGTGTACATTGGTACTACCTACAACTATTGCTCCCTCACAACTCTTTCTTGCTTGGCATTGACCTCTGAAAGAGGTTGTGGACCAGTCTGGCATCTACTCATGTGATTATTCCTTAACACACTTCCATCATAATAAACTTGAAATTCATTGTTTAAAATAACCTGGTTCATTCTGACTGAGAATGAATGATCTATTGTAAAAATCCTCAGCCACTGGATGTGGGAAAGACATAAACTTTTAGGAAAGAGGTGGTCTGAGGACTGATGGCAGTGATTTCAAGCCAACACAAATGCATCTGGAAAAGGACACATACCACAGTTGAAATCACCAAAGAAATAATGAAACTACCAGCTAGGATGAAGAGCTGAGCAACACTGATAATCTAAAAAAAACTGCAAAGATAGTTCACTTTCAGAATATTTGGTTTGAACTGAGCACAGGACATCCAGAAAGACAGGCTGAAATGTAAAACTAAATTAAGAGAGACAGAATGGGGTGAAGAGGTAAGCTTGGGAGTAGCCTACAAAGAGAAGCTAGCGAAAGCTCTCACAATGTTTTACATCATTCCAACACTAAGAATTGGGAGGAAAAAGAGAGGGAAAGCAGGACCCATGGATGCATATGAAGAAGCTGAAATAGGGAAGAAAAGAAGATATTAAAGGAGATTTTTCAGCAGCAGCCAGAGGAATAAAAGGAAAACAACAGAACAAAAAGAATACAGATTTGCCAAAAATGAAAAAGCGGAAGAATATAGAATAATGACAGGATTTTCTTTGTCAGAAGAATATGGTTGATGAAATGGGATAAGAGTTAAATAAGAGTCCATTTAATTTTTACTGTCAGATATATATTTCTGAGGCTTATTTTTGCAATGGCAATGAAGCTGAATATAGAAAGATAAATATATTAATTATAGGAAGCCTTGGAAAAGCCATTCTAGGAGTTGTACATTTGCATGAAAGGGTTACTGAAGTATTTGGATTTATTTCAGTGTTCATCAGAAATCCCTGCAGTGCAAGCGTGTTCTTATATACTCAACTTTGCCAGTTCATTACAGGACCACAGTACATCATATTATCTCTCAAATAATAATACCCTGACTGTGCAGAGTTTTACCTATTATTTAACCACACATCTCTTATTTCCAGATTTCCCTTCCATAAATTTTTTTCTAAAAACTTGCTTATATAAATAAGGGCATTTCAGGTACAACTTTAACAAATTAGCAGCTGTTATGCCAGTATTAATCACTGAGACTTTCAGGCTGTTCCCTCATTCAATTACGATGTTGCCAATTCCATTTCCTGGTTTTTGTCTTTCTGGCCAATTCATGTGGTTCAAGGAAAATTCATTTCTGCTGTTTTACAGACCTAAGTGGACTGCACCAAAACACTTTGACCTTAGAAAATGGTGAATAGTCACTGATCAACAACACAGACACATTTTGAGGTGAAATGCACATAAAAAAAATTATATCGACACCTAATAAATTGAGGGGGAAGACATGTTATAGCCCAGCCCAGCCACATAATATAAATATAATATAAAACAGGGTTAACATTCACACTGTTTTAAGATACATATTTTATCTGTACATTTAGTATCATGTCCTGACAGCTTCCGAACCACCTAAATTGCTGTGGTTAATTGACAGAGACAGATAAAAGCATTAGTATTCTTTATTAACAGAATTCTCAAGTCCTGTCTGGAAGCCATCTATGTTTCTTGTTTTCACCACTTCTTTTGGGAAACCACTTGAATTACTGCTGTACTGGTAAGGAAAACAAGGACTAGCCTTGATAGAAACAGGCAAAACAACAGTATCATCTGTAAGAAATTTGGAAAGCTTTTTTTTAATTCTTGACTACAACAGGGAAAACATGTAATTATTATTTGCTGTTCCAGGATGCTCTCCCTAGTGAAAAAGCTTTTAACTCTTTCTTGTCCAGAGATAATTTTTTTTTGTCCAGAGAGTCTTCAGTCTTGGCCCACCTTTGCTTCCCAATAGCCTAAACTGCTCTTTCCTTGTTCTCTTTCCATGTAAATATAAGGAAAACAAACAAACAAACAAACAAACCACACCTATTTGATTTAGTTTCCTTTGCAAGGCTAAACTTAGCTTAACTCCTCACAAGTACCATTTTATTCCTACCCTTTCTGACTTCCAAGGTATACCTTTCTCTGCCAAACAGATTCTGTTTCCATTTCTGTATTTGTTTATTCTTTGGATATAATTCAGTTGAGGAAGTTGGACCTTTCTGGCTTCTCAAAAGCAGCACTCAGCATTTTACATCATATCCTACAAAGTAATGAGTCTGTCTAAACTAACTGTGCATAAATTAAGTCTTAAAATGAAAATAAAGTTCTTTATCTATCAAAGAAATGTGTTCTGAAACTGTTTTCAAACCGAAAGAGGGAAAAACCTCTGAACACATTTTAGGATAAGATTCATAGTTTACATTTATATTATTGATAACCTTGCTTCTATTCAGACTGTTATTCCTTACTGAAAACAAAAAATATCATTTCTTTAAATAATGGACATATGAAGCTGCATGCACTTATCACCATCTCTTATGGTTTGACATTAAACTTTTAACCTGCACATCAGTCTTCAGAGAGAGGGCCACAGTCCCAAAACTGCCAAGCTTTATTGGACTTCCATGGCTACATACTGGTGTTCAAAACTTGGCACAGGATTCGCATACCTTCGCATCATATGAGACCACAATATTTTCTTGAATTTATATCCCCATCCATAAAGAAAGACAAAATGATTAATATCTGTTATTCAGAAAAAAAGAATTTCTTGAGAATCTGAACTACTGATGCTTAATTTAATACAGATTATGCTTTCCATTTGAATGATGATTGATTTCTGTCTAAGATATTCCCATTAAAGATCTGGAGTATTTCTAAGGCTGGTCTTTCCTAACAATAAACTAATTCTGAAAATTTTCATTCAGTTCTTGCACTTCTAGTGTCTCTTTCTTCTGAGAAAGCAAAACACTACTAGTGTCTCTGAACTTGCTGTCTTCACAGAATTTGAACTAACTTTCCTCCTTATTTCAACCCTTCCATACCTGTCTTATCTGGACACATACTGACAACAAATGCCTGGTTTCCAGAGGCTAAAATAGGGGAAAACCAACATATTTCAGAATGACTTCCTTCCTTCCTTCCATCTATCCAGCAGCTAACTCTTTCAGAGACAAGAACAGGAAAGGAATGAAGATGGCATGTGTTTCAAACTAAGCTTTTTAAAATATTCCCTGGTTTTGTGTCTTATTCCTAAATATAAGATTACAAAGCTGTATTAAGAGCTTCTGTCATGTCAGATACCTCTAAAACCTGACATTTTGCAGCCAGACTCTTAACGTATTTTTTTCTGTACACATGTATTTTGTACAATTTTCTGACCTAAATTTATGTATATCATTTGCTTACTGTTTTTACTGATGCATATAACAGAAATAAGCGCTATAAAAGCATCAGGACCCAGATTGTTTTCAGCAGTATTAGAACACGCAAGTTGATCTAGTACTTTCTTACAGCATGCCATTCAGATTCAGTGAAAAGCTATTGTAAATTTTGAGGTCTTCAGAGAACTGTTAGCAGTCAGCTGTCTGAAAATATCTGCCACATAGAAAATGTTGATGTTTGATTGTTACTGGTAAGTGCTATATGAACAAACTGTACATTTGCTCAGAAGATACATTTTCATAATATGGATCAGGTATAAATGGATCTGAAATTTCGTTTATCACATCCGAGACAGACCTGGATTTTGCCTGGCAGTGAAAAATAATAAATAGTTTTAACAAGCTAACTCGAAGTATGATCCACATATGAAGAAATACTTCACCAGTGCAACATGAAATTTTACACAATAGTCTCAGATTTGTTCCTGAATAATAACAAATTCTCTTCTCAGAATAAAAATAGATCACACCAAATATACTAGGTGCTTATTAACTGTTCATGTTTCATCGCTGCCTATTAGACAAGACTTTTTTTCTTCTTTTTTAGTAACAACTAAAAACAATTGGTACTGCATTTACCAAATCTCTTAGTATATGACACTAAATGGAAAGTGGTTTGGTTTTCTAATGCTTAACTCCATTCAGGGAGTTAATCATGGATGACAGGAAATACATTTACTTAGTAATTTCATGAACTGCCTGATCTGTGAGGATCTCTTCCCCAGACTTGCACTGAAATCTGTTCCCAAAAATTTTAGTCACAGTAAGACAGCTTGCTGGTTTTTATTGTTATCAGGGACTACATCCAACACCCTGTAGCTAGAGGTCCATGCTTCCTCTAAGGCTTTCTTTATACTAGAAGCAAGCCATGTAAGTGTCATATAAAAGTTTTCAAATTAAAAAAACCAGCCAGTAAAATTGTCATCCTGTGATGGCATGAGAGTACATGAAAGCCTCATATGAAGCCAGTAATATATATTTGAGAAGTGCTGTCTTAGAAGAGCATTTCTCTAAGAAAATTAAAACAGAACACTGTTATGAGAACAGAAAGAGCCATGCCCTATGCCCAGACACACTCAGCAGTCCCCAGGTGGCAGGGTGAGCACTGACTACAGCCAGACAACAAGGGGTTTAAATGAAGGTGGAAGGTTTTGTCCATCTCACACTTCTTTATATTTCAGTCCATGTTGACAAAAATCTGTTCTTGTGGTGGACCCACCATGAAATGTGACACTTCTCTGTCTTTAACAGAACTCAAGCAGGCACAGGGAGGTGAGAGGGGTGAGGAGGAGATCTCATCTCTAACAAAACTGGAGCATGACATTGCAGGTCCCTTCTTCTTCAGGATATTCACATCACCAAGCACAGCAGCATCTATGCTCCATTACTTTTCCGTCTCATTCTAATAAGCTCTCAGCCATACCACCTTTTCATATTTACAGCCAAAATAATCACCATTTTCAGCTACAAACACAGTAAATGGAGAACAGAAACATCACATCACACTCCTTTGTTCATTTCTTGTTGTTTTTTCAATCATTAACAATGAAAAAAAAAATCCATTGGAATATTCATTTATGAAGACATGACTTATATTTTATGAATACATGATAACCAGTAATTCTTTGCATTTTCTAATGCTTTATTTCAATTGATGAATTGATTTTATTCAGATGAGTTTAAAAGAAGACCTACAATCTCACTGGATCTTTATTTCATAACAGAAACACAATTGTCTCTCCCTTGCATTATTATACTGTAAAAGGTCACCATACACTAATGTGAAGCTAAGAAAAAGAGGAATAACTACTTTTAAAAGGGAAAACAATTGCTAACCTTTAAAAACAGAACTAATTAGTTTACCAGAAAGTTTTCCCTTCCTTAAACATGGGAGAAAGTTATAAATGGAGGCCAAGAAATATGGTTGTCCTGTGGTATTCAAGAAAGTAGATCCAAATACAAGCCTATGCACCCTCAGCCAGAGAGGGGGGGGGCTCCAGCTCAAGGCTAGGGCAAGCTTGACCAGCAAGAACAGTCAGCCATGCTCCGCACTGGGAGGGTTGTGAACTGTGGTGCACGCAGGAGGAACCAGCCTGGGAGAGTGTCTTCCACAAGGACCAGGACCATCTGCAGGACCAGGTCACCCTCACCACCTCCAGTCTCTCCACTCACTCCTGCCCACAACATTTCTCAGCTGACCCCTGAGGGAATACAAAATTTTGCTTGCTGAAATCTTCCTTCTGTTTATACGTGTTCAAGAAATAATCAGAAACTCTTGTTAACTCATCACTGTCAAAATTGCTACCTCACCAAGCAAGACAATAGAGAATGACCCACCCAGATAGGGAAGCAAAGCAAGTAGAGGTGTTCCTGTTTTCCTGCAGCAACTCTGTCAGGCACAAATTCTGTGTCTCGGACAAATAATGACTTGAAACACTTGAGTAAATTACTCCTAACTACTGTCAGCAGTGACACTAAAATGTATCTCCCATTTTCAGCCACTGGAAAAACATCTATATTACGTTCTTTGAAGACCTCTGGTGGCAAAGACTGAGCAATGACCTTCCCTCTCTAATTTGAACATGAACATGAAAGCCCCACTGGAAAAGCTCATGCAGTGGTTTTGAGTGGTAATCCTGTGCACCTTCGAACAGCTTGCAAAGTGGCTGAATGCATTTTTGCTGCAGGACACAATTCCTGGAACTAATTTATCCCTGTCCTCATAATACTCAGCTTCATGAAAAATTGCATAACTAGAGCTGAGCAAATAATTACTCTAGCTTCTTTTTATGGTGTATGGTGTTATCAACAAATTGCAACTGCTGTAGATGCAGTGTTAGATTAAAGAAAATAAATAAATTTTATTTGAATTATTAATAATTATTTCAGTTTCTTTATTTGCCTCTCTCCCTTCTGAACTACAGGCTTAAGGCAGGAAAGGATAAGCACTTATGACATATTCCCACCTTCCTTCACCTCAAGGAAAAAATAAAACTAGCATTCTAATTTCCTTTTGTTTTCTTTTTTTTTTTTTTTTTTTTAATACTAGTTCAAGTAGTCAAAGTGATCTAGCCCCTCTATATATAGCTCAAAATCTGGCTATATACCATTTTGGACACTATATACTAACTAGTAATAAAACCCTACTTTGAAAGTTGCAAAAACATCTCAATGGCCCAATTCTATCTAAGAGGCTTTGTTTTATGAATTTGCTTGTTGTCAGCCTACCCAAACAGCTTTACTTCTTGCTTCTTTCCTACATTGGATCATAACATCTACAAAAACACAATACAGATATTATGAAAGGTTAAGTTAGCATCCTTGTATTTTTAGCCACGTTAGAAGAAGTTTTAATATATCCATTTCTCTCAGACAGCAACAACCACATAGCAGCAAGAAATATTAGTCGGAAGTAAAAGGAAAGATTATCTCAATTTGAAGTTGCATTTCACCAGACAGGGTGAAATTAGCATAATCTGTATTTAGGAAAATTTAAAAAAAAAGCAGAAATTCACCCTTTCGTCAACAGATTTCCTACACATATCAAATGATCAAAGAGATGCCTTCTTCTTCAGTAATGTTGGTAAAAAACATCACTTTACATGAAGACAAGACCAGCAGCCAGCCTGTTGTAGTGTTTGAAGAGCCTATATCTTTGGGGACTCAGAGTCACTGTAAACCATAGCCCACACATGCCCCTAAACACTGAGCATTCCAGCCTCACAAGGTATTTTTAATTTAAAGTGCTGCTAGAGCTCCACCAGGCTCTAAGATTAGCCACACTGGTCTGATGGAGTCTAGCTCCAACATCTTAACACAAATATGAACTTGAATAATAGGTCCAAATTGCTTATTATCACCCAAAAAAAAAAAAAACCAAACCAAACCGTTTATCTTATTATAAATAGGAAATGATTGTGACATAGCTAATTTGCATTACTGACATTTACATATATATATGTTTAAATAACATATGTTTAAATAAAGTATATTTAGAAGGGATTTCCCTGTTTGTTTTTTTACTACTGATTACGTAACAATTAAGGCTACCTGATCCCAAATATTTAGAGTACTGTGGAAACAGGAGCAGAGATGAAAAATGTCAGTTTCACTGCACATTTTGCAACTGAGTTTTCAGCTACTCTGAAAAATCCAGATGAAATATGGCAGTGTGTCCAAATGTAATGCCTTCACTGGCTTATAAATCAGCCTGTGGTTTCTTTTTTAAACAATCCTACAAGCTGTTCATAGGGGAAGACACAGTCTGAACCTCAAAGCATGAGATACTTCCTGAGTGACTACAAGAACTACTTTGTAATTCCTGTACTAATAAGATATGTTGAGGAGAAAACCACAGGAAAATAACAAGGCAGAAGAATAATAAACTGTACAGAAGACACACATCAGAGAGCGCAGCAAGACCTGAACTTGTTTCAGAACATCAGAACATCATCCATGTGGTCGTGAGTGGATCAATCATCAAAGACCATCAGGTGGTTGTTCATAACTGATACAGCATTATGAGCTTCTCATTATGCTTTGAGCTCTCACAGTTGGTCCATATTTCACTAGGCTTCACCAGGGGTGGGCAAAAGGCATCAAGTCAGCAAAGGAAAAACCTATGACTGGCAAAAAGGTGAAACAGTTGCTTTCAAACTTCACATATTAGCAGCAAGGAAGAAAATACCAACCGCCCATCTTTATTTCAGGAATTTTATAAAGGTTCAAAACAAAACCGGAGAAGGCTGGGAACACACATGGTTCAGGGGAAAGGTTACAACATAATCAAAAACATTCAAGTGTCTAACAAGAGTGGGTTGGCAACACTTCCAACAATACTACATCATTACCCAATTTATAAAGTCACAGCTAATCTCACAGAGAAATCAGAAAGATAAAGAGGGGCAAAATTAAACCCGTATAGGTGAATCTTCATAAATTTCAGTTATCTTCTCCAGTACAGTTGTTTTGGAATGTTGTATTGGCTTATCCTTGAATCCTGCGTCTACCATTTTATCCTATAAGGGTAGCTGTCCTTTAGAAAAGAAGTTGGCAAAGGTAACCTCGTCTTTGCCTTGAGCAGACAGGATCACAAAATATTTTTGCTGTTGCCTTTAAGAACACATTATGTCCCTTACCTTCAGTATTTCCAAGCTAAATGAAGTTGTGCCAAATTCTATTGTCAGTTACTTGAATGTGAAAATAGGGAACTCCACTCAACCAAGCTTTATTTGTAGCTTCTATTGCTTAAGTATAATACTGTAACATCAGTAGGCAGAGGTGGAAGGTTTCACTTTATACACATCTGTAAAGCTTACACAATATAGCACATAGACCCCAACAGAATACTAAACCAGTTGGCTCCGATACTATCTGTAATAACTCTCTGACGTAATGAAAGTCCATGTAAGCTCATTCATGCTGATTCTTCTAGAACTGAAATGTAGAGAATATCATAGCTACTAATGTGATCTCCATTACTTGAAGAAGTGCGTTTTACATACAGGAGGGTCGCTTAGCAGTATTAATGATCTTTCACCCAGGAGGGTGTAAGAATGTAAGCCAGGAAAGCCTATAAAGATGTAGTATGTTTGCTTGGACTGGCTGATACAGCCAGAATAAAATCAGACAAGCTCCTAGACATCTGGACCAGCTTTTAGCTCAACATGAGCTGGCAATGTGTGAGTGCAGCCCAGAAAGCCAACTGTATCCTAGTCTGCATCAAAAGAAGAGTGGCCAGCAGGTCGAGGGAGGCGGTTCTCCCTCTCTCCTCTGCTCTTGTGAGACCCCACCTGGAGTACTGCATCCATCTCTGGAGCCCTCAACACAGGAAGACCACAGATCTCTTTGATTGGGTCGAGAGGAAGGCCACAAAGATAATCAGAGGGCTTGAACACCTCTCCTATGATAACAAGCTGAGGGAGTTGGAGTTGTTCAGCCTGCAGAAGAGAAGGCTCCAGGGACACCTTATTGTGGCCTTCCAGCAGCTGAAGAGGGCCTACAAGAAAGCTGGGGAAGAACTTTTTGCATGGGCTTGTAGTGATAGGAAGAGGTGTGATGGATTCAAACTGGAAGAGGATAGATTTAGTTCAGAAACATGGAAGAAGTTCTTCACTCTGAGGGTGGTGAGACACTGGAACAGTTGTTCAGAGAAATTTGGATGCTCCATCACTGCTTGTGTTCAAGGCCAGGGTGGATGGGGCTTTCAGCAATTTGGTCCAGTGGGAGGTGTCCCTGCTTATGGCAGGGGATTTGGAACTAGATGATCTTTAAAGTCCCTTCCAATCCAAACCATTCTGTGATTCTCTGATTTCTCAGGTCTGCAATGTTGCCTGAGCTACATTTCCCTCAAGCAAATCTGGAGACAATTTTCCTTTGAAGCTTAAAGTTCACAGAAAATTTGCTGTAGTAATTATGTGGTCAAACCATAGTTCTAAAGCTGGTTCCCATTAGTGTAAACTTATTTATTTCTTCCTTATGCTGGATTGTGAAATTTCAGCAACGATATGTGAAAATTATAATTTCCCTGATCCATAGGGAGACTACTTTTTGAAAGTCAATAGGTAAATAACTCATGAGTATAAACCAACAGAAATTATAACTTGAGATATAAGTCGCTCCAGCATTAGTCTACAGACCAATTTCCTTACACTCCTCCAACTCTGAAAAACCAGATTTGAAAACTGTATTTTCAGCAGTCTGCAGAACTATCATAAGGAATAGTTAAATATTCAGTATTTGACATTTACACTACAGATGGTCTCAGGAAACACACTATAGTTGTATCAGGTTCTAAAAATTAGATTCTCAGTGCTTTTGTGGAAGTCAGAACCATGGAGCTTTTGCTATCTGATTGCTAAACTTCCAGTTCAAAAAGTGTGTTCAGATGTAGTTTTTAAGTTCAGCAAAACCAGGAATCTGACCTTAGATGACTTGAAGCCATCTAAGCTAGCCAGGAGTGAAACAATGAGGAAAGGTGTGGGACGTTGTTACTTCAAAAGATAATCTGGCCACAAGGAGATCCCACTGTTAACCAGGCATCATCTGCTGTTAATCAATCTCGTTAGTGCTGAAATTAGTACCTACCTTCCAAAAATAAGAAATCACCACAAATATCTGTCAAATCAGAGAGTAATGCCCTTATTGGACCATGGCAAGACTGTCTTCATTTCTGTATCTGATAAATCGCTCCAAACTGGTGCTTTCAATGTCCATACCAGACGAGTCTTTTTTTCAATGAAGACATTGCTTCATTTTTCCAAAGTAAACTACTGAAGTTGCTCTTCTGAAGTTTTAAGAAGTATTAACAAAAAATTTATATTCCAGCAATTAGAAACCCTCTCAGAGAAACAGGGATTTATAACCTTTCTGCAGACCCAGACAAGCAGGAATTTCAGCAGTGGACTTCTGCATTCTAGAACAGATCCTTAGCCATGAGTGAAGTTATGCAAAGTCTACTTCTTTTTGATCACTTTTATGAAGGCCACTTCTGCTTCATTGCATCTCTCCAGGATTGTCTTCACATGCATGATAGACCAGGGAATGCCTCATTCGAGAACCACTGAGGGTGGCCTCTGAGACTTTGGTTTTAGATACGGTTCCAAGAGGCCTGCATGGACAACGTTGGTCCCTAGATAGCTTTGTACTTCATAAATGGCAGATACTCAAATGATACAATAATATCACTTGAGCTGAGAATTAAGAATTCTAGTGACATATACCTACTGACTTAGGTATCTAAAGATGCCTAAGGCCATCGTTACCTAACTGTTTTGAGCATCTAAAAGAGCTTTTAAAGATGTCCAAACCAATTCACCCTGCTTATTCCATGTGCTAGAAATAACAATTAATCTGCTCCAATTCTAATGCTTTCCTTTTTAGGACTGTAGCAACTGTTTCAAATGTAAAATGTTTTTTCTCTTTTAGAATTTGAATAGATTATATTGAGAAACAGTATGAAATGGGATAGTACATAAAAGAACAGCTGATCATTAAGAAAAGAAAGTGTAAATACCTGGTCTGAACTTGTATGATACTGAGTTCATGGAATTTTAAAAATAATTTCATCCATCCTGTCCCCAGGGAAGTATGGAGATTTAAAATAGAAAATAGAAAGTACCATGTCAAAAATTACTCCACAGAGCTCTTAGCCCAGGACAACTTGAGACTGCAGCAGAATGGAAGCTCCACTGATGCTATAGGAAGTCCAGCTATTTTGGGGCATTGCTGTTTCAGGCATTTTGCTAGGACAGAAAACATGCCCATCTGCAAAACTGACATTTGCCTAGAAGTTGATTTTACTTTAGGCAGAATATGAGTGGCATAATCCACATAACACAGAGCAAAAATAATTCTGCTCTGTACTCATTCTTTGCTGTCCTTCTGCAGGTCTATAAAAGTTGCATCACAGCAGCAGCATCTTAATCACTTCAAGCGTTTTTGACTTTCTCTCATTAGTAATTATGAATGCTGTTCATCAATATCCTTTTGGTTCTTGAAATGCTTTCTGTATTATGCAATATTTATTCTACATAATTCTTAGTTTAGAACAAATATTTCCTTCTGAATAATTTATACAAAAACTTACACTTGTATTAAGTTTCTATAACAACTTACTTAAAAGACAATGAAGATTCCAGGATAATGTTCCAAGCATTATATTAAGCCTCTTTCCTGTGAGTTTTATTATAAGAAGTATAGAAAATGATTGTATTAGCCTATGACTTGCAGCAACCACTTTACATATATGTAAATGTGGTAGCCTTCTCTGTTTTGTTGTTTGACACTATGTTCTGACTCTATGTTTGTCATCTGTGGTTTGTTATTTGACTAATTAAAATAGGCCTGAAAATATACCAAGACTACATTTCTCCTGCCCATCTCTCCCTCATTGTTCTTGAAAGAACTGGAGACCTAAATGCATTACCTAAGGAAACACGAGTTAGGCAAGCAACTGGTTCCAGTTGCAGGTCATAATCTCCCTACCCCATCAACCTCATCTTGCTAAATCCTCCTAAATCCCCTAGCTTCTGCTCCTCTAATCATGAGGGTTAGAATCTGCAAGGGCTGCTTTTCACTTTGTTAAAATTTCCTTTTAATCTTTTATAATCTGTTAGCACAGTACATAAACACCCATCAGAAGCTTATTCTTTCTAACTTCACAAAAGGGGATAATTTTACTATACATTCCATATTTGCACAGTAAGCTTCCTTTCACACCACCATAAACCTTGGTCAAAATGATGAATAGTTAAGCAGTTGAGCAAATGGCATCTACAGCTACAGCTGGGTGCATTATTCATTGTGAAGCATCTATTTGTTGAAGTTAAACCTTGGCTTTGCTTATGAAACAGCTGAAAGCTGATCCCAAATGATTTTGGTACATGGGGCTCTTTCCAGAAAGTACATTTTGGACTGTGTTGTTGTCTGTGTGCCCCTTGCGTGACCAGCTGTCTAAATCAGACTAGATTAGTTTTCCTTCCTGAGGGACTGACTGAAACTTTTTTTAAAGAGGAACAACTGCCTACCTCAATCACATATTGAATAGGTTATCCTCTTTTACAAAGTTTCAAAATGTCAGTAAACAAATTAGCAATGGTCTAAATATTCCCATTTATTAATAAAGCATCTTTCCCCTAAAAATACTGTTATCACCTTATAGCTCTATATAAACTACAGACCTTCACAGTCGTATGGCAGATATGTCTTCAGATAAATCCTCTAGGAAACCACACTATACCTACAATGCAAGCTTCAATCACAAACTAAGTTGTTAAAAATCTCAAATAATTACATTCTTTCAAACTGCATTCTCTGAGAAGTAATGAGAGGGTTCTCACTCATGAGAGCAGTAATTTAGCATCACTCTACCTCTCACTCCTTTTGAAGAAGTACTGAAGAATTTAGACTGGAAGGGACCATTGGAGGTGGTCTAGTCCAACCTCAGACTCAAAGAAGGGCTAAATTCAAAGCTTTATTCCATCCCATTCTTATTCTAACCTGTCTTTATAAGCACCTTATGGCAGAATGTTAATGTCCAAGACAAAGAGAACTGGCAAATTTCAATCTGATGCTGGCTATATCTCTATTATTGTTCTTTTCCTTAGGTTTTGTCTTTTTGAGGAGGGTTTTTATTTTGTGGGATTGGGTTGTTTTTTGGGATTGGGTTTTTTTTGGTTTTCTTTGGGTTTTTTTTGTTTTTTTTTTTTTTTTAACCAAAAAGCATTACAGTCTCCTGTTTCTCAGGAGCCAGAAAGAAACACGAATAACACTATTATTAAATTAATACTTTATTCCCTGTACCCTTTTAAACAGCAGCCATCTCTACTGATAAATACAGGTCAGCTTCTAGTTTCCATTTGGAAATACATACAGTTGTGACGTGCATGAATGCTCTGAAGCACTTTCTTGAAAACAGAATCCACAGAGCTGCCACTCGCAAATTCTCTTTACAGTGCTCGAAATCAAGACTTTCCTATTCCACTTCATATTTTATTTTATTTTCCTCCAGAAGGCATTGAAATGAGTGGGTGTTTATCTGAAGAAAAAAATCACTCTTCTTGCTCGGGGAAGGGCTTTGCTTCCATTAGGTACTTGTCTGAAAGTCATGTCACAAACACTTCTGCTCTAATCTTTATATGGTATAAAGGACTGTACCTGAATTTATGAGGCCTCACCTTTTTTCTGCACAACCAATAACGAGGAATTTTCATCAGATTTACACAGCAAGTATGCTTTGAAGTTAACTCTAAGTGACACCAGGAAAATTGATTATGAAGTGGTAGCAAATAATTAAAATTTAGCAATAAAAGCACCATGGAAATATGTGAAGCTCTTTTAAATCTTCTGTCACTGTTTTCAACACTGCTTCCCCCTAGACTTCAGCTCCAGCACTGTAATTCATTTATTCACTCCCTCTCCTCCTGTGATGACTCTTCCCCTTCTGAAAACCACATTATAAAGTCACAGAATTATAGAATTATTTATGTTAGAAAAGACCTTCAAGATCATCAAGTCCAACTATTAACACAGCACTGCTAAGTCCACCACTAAACCACATCCCGAGTTGCCACATCTACACATCTTTTAAATACCTCCAGGGATGGTGATTCAACCACTTCCCTGGGCAGCACACTCCATTGCTTGACAACTCTTTTGGTGAAGACATTTTTCCTAACATCCAAATAAATCTACCCTGGTGCAACTTGAGGCCATTTCCTCATGTCTTATCACTTGTTATTTGGGAGAAGAGATGAACATCCACCTTGCTACAGTCTCCTTTCAGGTAGCTATACGCAGTGATAAGATCTCACCTCTATTTCCTTTTCTCCAGGCTAAACAAGTACAGTTGACTCAGCCACTCCTTGTAAGACTTGTGTTCTAGGCCTTTCACCAGCTTCATTTCCCTTCTTTGGGCACATTCCAGCATCTCAGTGTCCTTCTAGTGAGGAGCCCAAAACTGAACACAGTACTCAAGGTGCAGCTTCATCAGTGCTGAGTATGGGAGCATAATCACTCCTCTACCCTTGTTGGCTACACTGTTTCTGATAGAAGCCAGGATGCTGTTGGCCTTCTTGGCCACCTGGGCACAGTGCTGGTTCATATTGAGCCAGCTGTCAACCAACACCCCCACATTCTTTTCTGCCAGGCAGCTTTCCAACCTCACTTACCCAAAACTGTAGTGTTGCCTGGGGTTGTTGTGACCCAAGTGCAGGACTCATCACTTGGCCTTGTTGAGCCTCATACACCTGGCTTGGGCCCATTGATCCAGCCTGTTCAGATCCCTCTGTAGAGCCTTCCTATCCTCAAGCAGATCAACCATCCCACCCATCTCACTGTCATCTGGAAACTTACTGAGGGATCTTAACTTAGATTTTGCTTTTTGGAAATAGATTTGACTTCGTCTTCCTAGTTGTTTCCTTACATTTTTTGGCTGAAGTAGTACTCAGGTATTACTGTTTCAGTGTTTCAGTCCACCCTGCCCTTTCCTAGACATCTTTTAGAACAGAAGGTAAAATGGAAATATCACACTTGACATTTAAACTTCAGTCCAAATTGCTTTAAGACATCCACAAATTCAGAGTAATGCCATAGTCTGATCCAACGGTTTGCAACAAAAATGTAGTTGATTTATTTAAGCCATAACTCTTTGTGCACACATGACATTTTCAGAAAAGCCCAGTAGGTATGTGTCCAGAGAGAGCAAATGTCCAAACACATGGTCATTATGTTGATTTTGTTTAGTACCTCTTCGATGCCAGGCTGGCCATGTGCTAATTCAGGTCATGGTCAGCATAACACTATGCTTGCAAGAGTGAAAAGTAGCATGCTTCAGAAGTTATGTACTGCCCAGTCTGAGCAACTGAATGCTGAAAACATGAGTGCTTTATTTAGTAGGTTTGTATTGCAATGAAATCTTGCTGAACATTTCAAAAAGCAGCTTAGTGCCTTTAGAAGCACATTTAAAAAAATCATCAAAGTGTCTATGTACCAGAAATCTAAACTAAAATTCCATTAAAATTATTGGGATTTAGGAATCTAACCTTTTAGATATTTGAAAAAATACTAATGGGAACCTACCTAATTGCAACATTTAGCATATAAGTTTTTTTTAACATATCCAGTCCCAAATTATTTTCATCAAGAATAACATGCTGTTAAGAAACATCAAATTACAGCTTGTTATTACTATCAAAACTACACAATAGAGTCAACTAAGACTGCAAATCCCTTGTGTAAACAAAGTTACAACCCTAAATCTTATTATCCTACTGAAGAGTCTGACTTAACTCCACACTGATTTTATCTTTATGCTTTTGCATAATTTCTCTAAAAAGCAGGCATTGCTGTTCCTGCACTTTCCCCTGATCCTTCTTTGCTTTTCTTACCAACTTGAGAAGCTTTGAGAACCTTGGCAAGGTCTGTCTGTGTGTTCACGCAGGATTTCCCAATCTGCCCTATTAAAACAATAAGATATTTGACATGAGCTTCTTTACATTAATGAGATTAGAGTGAGTCATTATTCATACAGGTAAAACACTACATAATTTCCAAGAGAATCATCTCCTATCGCAGTTATCATGGGAGCTTTGGAAACGTTTGATTTTTTTATTTATGCATATGTACAAAATGAAATACATCCATTCATATACAGAAAACACAGGGTCACCCCTGCCTGCTGTTCGCTTCTGGAAGGGAGGAGATGCTTGGGTATGTCAGAGGTCATATGTAAGGAATTACTATGTTGATGGGAAGCTCAGAGTCAGATCTGCTATGAGATAAACTTGGAATGCTGCCTACAGCTGCAACTTCATTCACTGCATAAGTACTCTGCCAAGAAAGGTGCAATATAAGGGTCTTCTCTTTTGCTGAAGCCATTTGCAGCTATGTATCAAGTACAGTTTGACTATGCTGACAATGCACAAACATGGATGACTACACTAAGAGGAAAGAGAGAAGGTCCAGACCCAACATCCATGTTTACCCAAATCTCCGCACATGGTTTCTTCCTACCATTTATTGTGTCTCATCTACATGCTGACCATCAATTTATTTTTAGAGAATCATGGAGTGGTTACAGTTGGAAGGCACCTCTTGCCTACTTCACCCATTCTCATCAGGGCAGAGTTACCTACAGCAGGTTGCCCAGGGCTGACCAGTCTGGCTTTGAGTACCTCCAAGTAT
This sequence comes from Merops nubicus, assembly GCF_000691845.1. Taxonomy (NCBI): domain Eukaryota; kingdom Metazoa; phylum Chordata; class Aves; order Coraciiformes; family Meropidae; genus Merops; species Merops nubicus. The sequence continues at coordinate 20,895 of NW_008627722.1, forward strand.
AGAAGCTCCTGATCTCTCTCTGAGCAACCTGTTCCAATGATCAACTTCAATTATAGTTAATAAAAAAAAAAAAAAAAATTATTTTCAGTTTCTGGCCTTGTCCTCTTCTGTTTTTGCCTGAGTACCACTGAAATAAGCCTAGCGACATCTTTCATCTTTCC
>NW_008627722.1:21086-29648 GCF_000691845.1 Merops nubicus
TTTGTACGCATTGATAAGATGCCACCTGAGCCTTCCCTTCTTCAGGCTAAACAACCCCAGAACTAGAATTTTAAAATGCCAACTCCTGATCACCTTCAATTACCTAGAGAAATGTGCTGGTGCAGAATCTCATTTTAAAAACCCAACCAAACAAAAGGCCTTTACAGGCTGAAACTTGAGGTTGAAATTTAAACCTGCTCTGGGATATGCAACTGACAAAAGCATTCACATTTGCAGTGCAGACTCTTGTGTTAGAAGCTACACTTTCCAACAGTGAAAATGATCCTGTATCATGTCCCTTGAGAGCAGTGATAAAGTGTACTGAGTTGATTAGAGGTTCAAGGAATACTGAAAGCAAAAAAGAGGAAAGAAATGGGAGAAAGCTTTCCTTTCAAAGAGACACATTAAGATCAACTCCCCCCTATACAAGGAAAGAAACAAATGAAATCAAGCATGACTTAGTAGGAACAAGAAGATTCCGTAGCAGAAAATACAGTTCAATATATCAAACTTCAAACAATTATTAAAAGACCAAGAATGAATACTAAATATTCACTCAAATATTTCAGTTAAAGAGAGAACCTTCAAGTGATGCAGAAATCGGGCAAAATTAAAACAAACAAACAAACAAACAAACAAACCCACATAGATCAAAAATTATTGCAGATAGTTGCAGGTCAATAGAGCTGAGCAGATGCCATCATGCTGCCTGTCCTGTCTAGAAAAATCATCTTCCCTATTGCATGAGCTAGATAGCACTTGTTCCTGCAGAGACATAAAAAAGCATGCCAAGCGTCCTTCCATTCCTTTGCCTTCTTCAAGGATTTTTTTTAAAGGTTGTAAATAAATAAACTCCTTTTAGGGCATCTGCTACTGGTGGTAAATGGTTTACACAGATCATCTTCAAAGCTGATTAACAATTGTTAACCTCACATCTTGAAACTCCAGCTTCAAGACCAGTGGGTTAATGACCAGGTTGAAGAGCATGGCAGACTACCTTCCCTCATTTTCAATTAGATATGAATAACCCCTTAATTCTGAAATCCTGCTGCTGCAAGAGGATGTAGTGAGGTTCACACCTGACTCCCTTCACATCACAACACGCATTAATAAATGTATGAGTAGTGTCCATGCACTAACTCCTTGTAGCTTGTAATTCTTCTTTGCCTACTTCTAGAAGTAGGGCAGCCAAGTCTTCCAAGCAACTACGTTTTGAAAGTCTCTTAATGTGTATTTACCAGGTAAGCTTTACATAATCTGCTAGTATGCTAGAGAAGGGCTCAGGACAATTCCTGTACACATTACTGGTCTCCATTTACTACTAGCCTCTAAGAGTTCATGGTCCAGGATTTCCAGAATCAGAATAGGATGGGCCTTCTTAACACTATCTGGAAAGTCTCCTGTGGCTAATCAGCCACAGGATGATCAGCTCTGACAGCAACTCCCCAGTGATCCACATGACAAATGTTTCAACCCAAATGCATCTAGACATGGCTGAGCAAGTTCTCATTTCTGTCACGTTCTTTACATAACCTCAGCCTGTATTAGATGGTGAAATGCAGTGTTACCTGCACTTGCCATCATTTCATGACAGCAAAGAGGAGGAGTAGTTACCTTTTTCCCCCTACCTTTCTTCTCAGACCCAGTGTGGGATTCCACTCTACCACTACTCAGTATTATCCAGGAACAACAAAGTAATTTCAGCAATGGAATCACAGCAACACTTTTCCCGTAGTAATTACATGTCCTTTCTCCACCAGAGGTCTGTCACATTTTGCTCTATGGTGACTGGCTTTATTGCTTTTGGTGGGAATGACGCTCTGTTGAAGACAAATAATGTCAAAGAAAAAAAACCAAGCACTGTCTCACATCGGCTGTTGCCTAGTCTCAGAAAGAGAGTTCATATTAGCTGTTATGTACATTTCTGATTCATGGTCTCTCAGGATCCTCAGCTTACATTTCTTGAAGGTCTTGTCTCAGTGAAGTTCTGGTATGCTATAATGTATGCAGTCACATACTGTTTGCAACCAGCCTGGTTTTGATCTACCTCAAGATTTGACGTTGCTAACTTCCTTTATGGTCTTCATTGCCCGTGTGTTTATGTTTCACTTACTCTGACACTTCTATGCACTTGTTCAGTTTCTTCCTCAATGAAAAAGTAGTTCTTGTGCAATCTCTTCTGCAAGCTTCCTTAGGGATATGCTTTTTAAACTGTTTTGATCCACAGGACATTATTGTTTTGTACCAGATCAGACTTCATGCTAACTCAGTGAAAACTTCACACATCTCCTATTCTGGTCATCCTGGTTGAGGACCCTATGCTCGTTTTAGCATAGGATGCACTAGAAAGCCACCTTCACTGATCCCATCTGAGACATACTGCCACTAGGCATGGTCTCTACAGTACAGCCAAAAGGCCAAGTTTTCGATAAGCTTCTCCACCAGCAGCAGACACCAAGACTTGCTCTTGCCTCTGGTAAAAACATCTCAGAGGATCTCCAGAACAAAGACACCTTCATTTGCTTCTAAGATAAAAGGAGCAGGTGTCTTCTCCAATGACAGAAAACCTGAGTGCAGAAGAGATATCAGGAGAGACTTCTGTATAAACAAGTAGACACTACATATGAAGCTATTTCTCTGGTCTGAAAGGAAACAGAACTATCTACCCCAACAAGTTGGTGCAACATAACCCTATACAGATAGAAGAGTTCCAGTCTTCCCCTCTCCTCTCCATTTTGGGAAAAGCTGCTTAGTCAGTTCCATTCCAAGTCACCACTTGCAGTGTCATAAACAACAGTACAGGTACAATTTCAGAGATCAGTCACCCTCTTTGAAGATGAGACAAGTTTTAAGCAAAATAGTTCAATAGTAGAGAAAACACTTGCTTCATTATGTAAAACAAAGTATTATTTTTAGATTCTGCCTTATGTTCCCTTGTGATATACACCAATAGGCCTAAGCAGAAACTAATACAGGAAGAAGGATCTAAACTTAGGTGCTTCCATCCTGTATTCTTCGAATTGCCTTTTTTTCTTTTAAACAGCAAACTCAATAAAACAGAATGCTGAAGAACGATGCTCCCATGAGACTTATAGGAGCGGAATAATAGGTTTCTGCTGTGCAAAGCTCAAGAATACAAATGCTGCAGCTTCTAAGCTTTCTACCTTTAAACATTTTTTTTTCTTTAAAGATTGTATAGCCACTAAAAGAGCTCTCTATTGACTTTATCGTTGGGAGCCAGCATTAAACACCCTGAACAGATGAGTACAAGATGAAAGATTGCTGTAGAAAACTGCATACGCTACGGTATGACAACTTTGCCAGTGACAAAAAAGCAAAACAACGACCGTTACACTTTTTCCTCAGTAGAAGGTGAAACAGTGCCACCCACTGTTTTTCCAGGGTATCCTCTTGCCTTTTGAGACAGACAAGAGAGCTGAAGTCGGTACTTTGCAATTACAGAACAGCCAGCTCACAGTAAACCTTCCTCCCTCCCTTCAACACGGGGTTCTTCTATCAGGTTACACATCTTAACAGTGCTTTTTCAGTCCCTGATAATGCCGCACAAAGGAAAAAAAAAAAAAACAAAACAGCTCTTCTTTGAACTTGCTGCACTACAGCTGAGACCTCAGAATAGATAAAAGGCTGAACCACAGAAAAACTAGTTGTTTTTTACCCTGGGAACAAGAATTTCTTTGACTTTCCATGTCAGCTTTCCTCAGCCACTACTTTTACATAACTCACACATTTTCAAGCTGAAGGCAATACCATACTGCACCAACTGTAGAGACTGCCTTCAGGGTCAGAATACCCGACTGTTTTTTTGTTTGTTTGTTTGTTTGGTTTTTTTTTTTTTTGTTGTTGTTTTTTCTTTTAGTATCCTTCCATTCATTTTGCATCATTCCTTCATCGCACCAGAAAGCAAGTTTTACTCACTCACTTTTAAGCTAGGTCACAGGTCATACTCTACAATCAATATGTGCACCCAGCAATTTATCTTCTGTTCCAACGTGGAATATTTCTTTAATCCAAAGATAAGCAGTGATCAGAACTAGTAATATTCAAGCAATGTTAAGACAAAAAAAAAGCACTTAAGGACTTTTTACTTCTCTTGAAAAGAAACAAGTGCTCACACTCATCTTACTTTTCCAGATTATCCTCTGCCAGTGGAGAAAGTGGACACTAATTCATTCCAACATAGTAAAGTACCAACCAAATAAGATTCTACAATTATCTCATCCTTCATTAGCAAAATACCCTGTAAGGCAGATTAAAACAGGAAGCAGGGTCCCCAGTTGCTCAGGCTGAAGAATGTGTAGCTAAGTATCTTTATGATTCAGTACTCTCTTTAAAAAAATACTTGACTCATTAATAAGATCCCTGGAAAATTCCAACAAGGTCAGTCACAGTATACAGAACCATGAAAATTCTAGGCATGTTTATTTACCTCAAAATTAGACATACTTTGTTGATAATTAAATATTCCTAAGCAGACCTTACATCTTGTTATCTTATTAATCAGAGGTGTAGTCATGGCTTGGGTTCAGCTGTGTTCTACTAAAACCAGCCATAAGACAGCCAAATATCAGCGATGCAAACATTAAGACATCTACAGAAGAAATCAAGGTCCCAAGCTAAAGGGAAAACTGTATTATTCAATGCATTTGAAAGTTCTTTGTAGTTCCTGAGGTGACAGCCTAAAAATCTGTATGCATGCTCATAACAGAATCTCTGGAAGCAAGTTTCATGGTTTTTATACTACTGCTCAATAAATGTAGTTATATAGCAAGTGAAATTTTTAGGCATTGCCAGCCATTCACTTCTAAGAAACACTTGTTATTCTGAGCTCACTTTCTCTTTCAAATGTGTAAAATCTGCTAACGGAAAGGATTCACGCAACCTTGAATTAGTGCAATATGCTTCTAACAGTAAATATACAAAAGACATTAGGTATTGACATCTATATGGCATTTATTTTTTCAGCGTACAGTACCATACGGTTAAAATAAAACCCAGATATCATAAAAATTGTATATAGTTTTTGCTAGACAAATAGTTGACCACAAACAAGGTATATTCTAGCCCATACTTCATGGCGTTACAATGAAGTTCAGGCACATAAACAGAAATATTTTATTGTTCATGATTTACACCTCTTTTGGTCTGTTTAACAGAAAACGAACCAAGTGAAGCAGAACTTCATCATTAAAGCCTTTCACATTACCATCTTCCACAACATCGTACAATGGCTTACTGTCTGTACCCCAGCAGATATTCTTCCGAGGGTTGTTCTGAATAGTTTCTACACTTAGTGCTAAAGTATTTAACTGGTAACAAAAGAAAGCAAAGTATTTGCCATCAGTCACTACTGCTTGGGATACAAACGGACGGGTCACATCTGCTTCACTCCAGAATCCTACAAAATGAAGAAAGAACACTAGTTACACTGGACTTGAAATTCCTATCAGCACACACATCTAAAACCCAATCCTGAAATACAGAAAAATACTGGGAATTGCAACAGCCACTCTGCAGGGCAAAAAGTCCTACCTGCTTTAGCAACACAAGCCTTCTTCTTACAGACTAACCAAAATGCAACCACCAGTTAAGGGTATTTCCGAGGTCAGGGACCCAGAGGCATATTTTCATTTGGTACACTGTTCCCTTATGACTGACAAAAAACCCATACTAATGAGGCAAGTCTTTTCGAAAATACAGGTGTTACGAATGTGTCCAAGTCCTGCAAGTACACTGAGGGGAAACGTCTTCTTACTATTCCATGCTTCTTACAATGAGCATTTGTTTTATGATAGAAGCACGCATATGTGAGCATAACTGACTGTAGTAATGAAGTCTTAACCGACTCCCTTGTATAACGCTACATTCATTGGTTCAATTCAATTTTCCAGCACCTGCTCAAAACGATGTTCTTCAGAGGAAAAGGCATGAGAAAGAAGGTGGTGGGAAGAAAAGGTTATAGACCTTAGCAGTAGGCAATCACCACCAGGAAGAAATTATCAAGTTGACTGTCTCACCTTGATACATTGCTTGTGCTGCTGTCCAAGCAAAGAGACTTGCAATACCATTAGCTCGATAAACAACTTCAATCTGATCCTCAAGACGTGCTCTTACAAACCTCTCCCGTTTCAATTTATCAGGAATAAGATGAAACTGGGTGTGTCCATAACAGCATCGATCTGCCACCTTTGATCCTGTGTTACCCAAAAAAAACAAGAAAAAAATTAAATAGTCAGAGAATGCTCTTTATTAGGCATACAAACACAACTTTACTATGAGACTCCAAACAACAGGTTAGAAACTCTGTAGATCTTGTTGCGATTCCTCCATTTTTAGGTGAGGCTGCATGGCTTGCCCAACTCCAAGAGTTCACAAACGAAATTATCTGAGGAGATTTAACAAAGTTCAAAGCAAGTGTTCTGCTGATTTTCTATTCAATCCAGCTCCTTCAAGTGAATTTGGACATAGAGCATCACATATAGAGGAGAATTCTACTTCCCATCGCCTAACTGATGTAGAATCTCAAAATTATACACAATTACACAGTATAGTTATATAGAAAAGTATGCAAATGACTTTTTTAGGGAAAAGAAATATCACGGCGGTGTTTGTTTTCAGGTTGGGCTTTTGTTTTGGTTTTGGTTTATTTATGGTTTGTTTTTCTTAAGAAAAAAAAAGTAGCTGGCACTTCATGACTAGGAAATCTTACCTATGAAAACCTTGTTTTCATACTGCTTTTTGAACAACGGCAGTTTGGATGGTTTGTGATTAATAACAGGAACATCTCCAAGATCTGACTCCAGTGGTACAATCTTGAAGGAAGTAAAAGGAAGAAAAGCCATGACATAAGTCAACATGTCAGACATCAAGCCTCACACAATATACCACTTTCTGGTCACACAGCAGAATGTGCAAGTCTTGCTTACATGTACCACACACATAACTTTACCTGAAATACTTTTTTTGTAACAGAATGTCTCATCTTGTGATGAGTGTTAGTACATGCATCTTCTATCTATGTCTGAATTTTCTTCTATAAGCAAAAAACATTGTGTGAATGGTACTAACACAGCCATCAGTTAGTAACATCTTCAAAATGAGAAGGTGCTTCTGTACAGGAGCACAAAAACCACCTCTAGTGGCAATTAACAAAATAACCTGAACAAGAAGACTGACTTCAGAGGTATTCAGTGTTTTGCACTACGTAACATTTTTAATTGCCTATCCCAAAATGCAAAGGTTTATGATGTGTGACAGTAATAACTGAAACAAAATGTACAATTAAGTAAGCAAGAAACGTTCAGCATTTACAGAAAGTGAAGTAATGTTTCCTGTTTGTAGTGGAAACTGGGCAACAGAGACCCTCACGGACTACACAATCACCACTGTACAAAGCTGATAAAAAAAAAAAAATATTAGAATATTCAATCACCTTTCAGAAAATCGAGTATTCAAGAAAACAATTGTTAAGCAGTACTAATGGGTAACAGAGCTCACGTTGAATTTATCTGTCACTCCAGTCGTCTTCATTTCTCTCATCTTATTCATGTCCGCTGAGGATAAAATGTTCCACATCACATTTCTTTTTCTTGCCACCACTTAAAAGCATAAAGTAAATTAAAAACTCCATTTCATGAAGTATAACACTAACATGCATTCTATATAAAGCACAATAACGACTAACTTGAAGCTCAGGAGACCAGCTCAATGCCTATAAGGCAGTTACCCCAACAACATAGCAAGGATATTAAGCCTTGAAAAATAAACAAAGTGCTACAAGCTTGATTAATCAGTTGCTCCATATACTACCTACTGCACGGTTTCAGTGGCTGTAAGAAATGCAAGTGAAAATGCACGTGATTAGCTTGCTGTTGAAAATATCCACACCTCTGGAAGTTGCTTTGGTATGCGGATCTGGAGGTGTGGTTTATCATCTATCTGAAATCGCACAGGATCAACTCTGCCTTTTCGATATCCGTGAACAACCACCTCCTCACCATGATGCCAGTAATAGTTAACTTCAGGTTTTATATCTGAAAGAGAACCAAGGCATAGAGAAAAACAGAGATCATGCTTTTGCATTTAAAACTCTCCCAATTCTTGTTCTGTAGCAGTTGTAAAACAAAACCAAACCAAAAACAAAATCCACCTGCACCATGTATAATGATGGAGATTAGACGAATTACTTGTGGTGGTATGAATAACTCAGATCCACCAGCAACACTCCTGCCAGGTTTACGTCTACCCCTCCTCAAGGGCTCTCACTTCCCTCTCCCTCCCACCCACATTCCGCACCGAGGGAGGAAGACATCCCGCACCGGGGGAGGAAGCCGTCAACAGCGGGTTGCGACCGCAGAGGGAACTGGAGAGGCTGGAAACGAGCTGTGTAAGGAACGGGCCGGGAGTGTGATCGTGATCACGGTAGAGAAACGGCCGCTTCTTATGCTGGTAGAAACTCTCCTGCAGGAGGGCGTCACAGGCAAGGGAGCGCAGCTCGCCCAGGTCCAGGTTCGGCGCCGCGCCCGCCGCGGGCTCTGGGCTTTT
>NW_008627723.1:0-20880 GCF_000691845.1 Merops nubicus
CTGATCGGGTAATCAGCATTAGACAGTGGGATGGGGATGCAGGCAGGTAGATCACCTGGCAAAGCTGCTTGAGATAGGATAAACAACTCAAAACCATCTAAACTTTGTGATTTCTTCTCTCAATGAGAGGAACAACTTCCTTCTAAAACACTAGGAGAAAATCTGATAATCACAGCTCTGAACATTTTACCCCTGTCATCAAAACCTCTGTTATTGCCAACTCTGGGAAGAAGAATATGAGCCTAGAGAGAAAAGATGCCTGGTAAATCATGTTAAAGTCATGTTATTTGTTGATATTAGCAAAAAGCATCAGCTCTTGTTCCTTCTTCTATCCGTAGATTTCATTCTTTCAGCCACATCTATTTATAGACTGAAGACAGGCCAGAGCCAGAGCAGGACGTCCTCAGAGCTCAGAGATTTCTGAACCTGGCTGGTGAGAACTGTTAGCAGCTCCTGTGAGCATCTCTGTGAGCATCTCTACATCTGGCATTTTGCACACTCTCACTCTCATATGTTTTCAAGCTTTCTTTACAATATTTTCTTCTTTGTTACCCCTTCCCTATAGAGGCCTTTAGCTTAAAAGCGTTGCAGTAACCAAATTAATGCAGGTATACAAATTTTAATGACTGCCTGAGTCAAGCAAACAGGAAAATCATTCCTATGCAACCATAAGGGTAAAAGAGAGAGGTGCAAAACCCCACCAACAGAGACAACTGGCTAATTAACAGATGTGAAACCAATGTAAAAAAAATACAGAACCGAGAAAACAAATGAAAACCTGCACAGCAATTACTTCCAAAAAGGTAACATTTCCCCAATTAAAGCCATTCTAAGAACTTCAGTTAATTATGTAGGTTTTCTTCTCTCTCTCTCTCTCTCTCTCTCACTCCCCTTGCCTTCTCTCTCTCTCTTTTATTAAAGTCCATCAGGGCTCATGATGTGTGGGAAAAGTGCTAACATTTGCAAATTGCTGGTTTATGATAAATGAATTGTGGAAACTCAGCCCCTTGCTTGGGGCCCGGCTAGATTGCAGAGCACCAGCATCTCCGGCTGCTGCAGCCCTGACCCTGACTTTACACCCATTGATCACAAGTGGTGCATAGCCATGACCACCAAATGCAGACGTTGGAGCTGGGGGACTTGCTTTTCCCAGAGTATTTCATCATCGTTCCACATGGCGAGCGCCATAGTAACCTTTGGCACGCCGTCCTGGAAGACTAATACCTGCAGGAGATTTCCTCTTGCCCCAGTAATCACTGCTTCAACTGCCCCAGCTTTAAAAAAACCCTTAGTCATTAACCCAGCTTTGATTTGCACAAAAAGAAATACCCAATCAACAATCCAAAAAATTGTTCATTTCAATAGTGCTGCGAAGGGGCTGAGCGTGTTGGAAAAATCAAGCCCTGAAGAATTCTTTCATCTTTCCAGCTATAACTTGAATTTTAGAGAGAAATTTGCAGCATCTTTTCTGGATGTTAGTCCCAGCGGCCCTCGAGGATGTGGCAGGAAAGAGAGAAAAGTATGTTTAAGGATCTCACGGGGGTGACACGTAGCGTGTGCTCCTGCAACTGCTCTTGGTTATTGCTGCATGCTCGGAGGGATGGAGTGCTCCAGCAGCTCAAAGCAGAGTCATGCTTGGGATTGCACAAATACATATAAAAGAAACCCTCTGCCCCACGTGAGAGAGATGTGCAAAGTCAGCCAGGGACTCAGGAGACTCATGGTGGCTACCTTGGCTCGTGCGGGCCAGTGGGATGCTGTGCGCAGCATCGTGGAGGGAGTTTTGGGTTGGCTTTGGGGACTCTTTCTGGTTTTAAGGAAAAGTAGAACTAAAAGGAACACAGAGCTCGGCAGCTGCACGTCAGCTGAGATTCCTGCACGGGGAAATCGTTTCCATTCACACTTCTGGGGCTGCAGGCAGGTCCTGATCCTGCTTTGATGAAGAGTTCCTCCAAAGTCAAGTGTGTTTTTCTGACTGGCCCGTGGATGTGCTGTGCTGGGTCTCTGCAGAGAGGCAGCTCGTGCTGAGCACGTGTGAGGGAGTGTGGAGAGGTGTGTGTCAGCTCAGACACACAGAGAGGAGAGGGAGGTGTCCTCAGCATCAGATGGGAAACCCACCATCCATGAAAAAGCCTGGGTAAGAGAAGCTGGTGTCCCAAAGAGACACGGGGTGATGAAGTTATGGAGAGCTGGGAAATGTTGGTATTACTTTATTATAGTGTACTGAAGAAAGCTTGTGAGTGAGTGCTCTAAGGGTTGTATTCAATAAAAAAAATAATACCTCTGGTTCCCACACATGGCCACTAAAGTACCAGAAAATCAATTTTAGTCATTCAATTGGGCCCTAAGGTGCAGCAAAATGGGTAAGATTCACAGTAGCACAGTAAGGAAAGATGTGCAGTCTCTGGCTGAGGAACATTTCTCTGTTTCCCCTCTGGTTTTGATCCACACAACAGCAGGATGGATGGAGCCACCTTCAGCTGCCCCATGGGTTGCCCACCTGAACCCCAGCCTCCTGGGGAAAGCCTTCTGCCCTCTCCCCTGTGCTAAAACCCACCCAAAACTGAAGAATCTGGTGCAACCCCAGCAGTGGATCTGCAATGGGCAAGCTGTGATGCTGTGGCTGTATTTTAGGGAGGCTGCAAAGGCAGCTGGGCACAAGCCCTGATGGTAGCACCCCGAAGTTTTAGCTCAGCCTCGGGGGGGTAGCACCTTAAACACATCTTTGACCAACATGGAAATGGAGATGTGGAGTCAGATGCATCCCCAGAGAGGTCATCCCTGGATGCTTGGGATGTGAATAATCTGAGGGAGGTGGAAATTTGGTTTGAAATTGAATTTTGACAGAAAGGTGAAAAGTGTCTGAGAGAGAAGGGCTGGGAGGTGCCTGCCAGAGCCAGCTGGCATTTTCCAGGCAACGTGGTCCTGAGTTCAGTGCCGGTGTCAGTTCTCCCTTGTCTTTATTAACACTCTGAAGCACAGTGTCTGAGGCCAAAGTTATTGAATTTTCCCTAAACCCTTCCTACACGCAGAGGCTTTTTCTGCTTTAATGTTCAACAAAGTCCAAGGCGCAGCCCCCGTCTCCAGCGTGTGCCTGTATCTCTTCTCATTATAGGCTGAGGTCCAAAACCAATATGAATTAAATAAATATCCCACTGAGAGCTGTACTTTTGAAAATGGCCTTGCTGCAGTACAGATGGGCGCTATCTAAAACCAGCTTAAACGTTTTCTTTATATATATATATATTTAAATTAAGAAAATAAAATCAAATCTAAATATTATCCTAGAAGGAAGTGTATGCACTGGTGGATGTTTGATTTTCATTTTTCTCCCAGCATGCTCTGTCCTTTCATCCTATGATGGTTCTTCTCTATTAATCCTTCTCAAAACCCACAGGTAGAGACGTTTATTGATAGAAGGCCAACGTGTATCTCAGTTTACAAAGGCATATTAAAGGATACAAGTAACATATTTCTCTTGATGTCTCCTTATTAATGCAATTCCACTCAGAACATTTTGGCATAAGAGGCATTGCCAGATGGAAGATAAAACTTCACTTTTATGGGTATTTTAAGGAAGAAAACATTTGGTTTGCATCAGTTTGAAACGAATAATATTTATCGCCCTAATGATTTGTATTTTATAAGCAGGATAACAAAAAGCCCTGTCAATAACTTGCTATTTTAACAAGGTTGCTTTTTTTTTTTTTAAAATAAAAAGGTCTGATAACATCAAGTCATTTTTAAATGATCAAGTGCTTTTAAAGCTAAACGGCAATAACCCAAAGCAAGGGGCTGTTTACATAACAAAAAGAAATAAACACTGACCACAGCTTGGCTGGATTTAGAGATTCTGTCATTTGTTACCACAAAAAAAGTTACCACTGGGAACCCAGCGTGTTCCAAGCCCAGGCAGATCAAACAGCTGCCTTCGGGGCCCAGCACACACCGTGCTGGAGGGCTGGGGAATTTGGGGGCTGCTCCTGGGTGGGTTTAGGGACAAGCACAGTGAATTCTGCAAGTCTTATTTTCCCAGGACACCAGCAGCTCTCCTGAGTTGGTAAAGGCTGATTCTGTGCTTTATAAGGGATAATCTTCCAAGGTCTTTACCTACCAATAATTTGATCCTGTTAATTTCTGTCTTTTACTGAAGCTTTAAAAATTCTATTGTGGTTTTTGTTAGTTTGTTGTTTTTTTTTTTTTTTCTATTTTGCCTTGTGCTCCTGATTATTTAATACCTTTCCTGTTGCTTTTTTTGTTTTTTTTTTTTTTTCTATTTTGCCTTGTGCTCCTGATTATTTAATACCTTTGAATACCTTTGCAGGCATTAGGTCTGCAATTACTTTATGCTGCTGATTATTTTTCTATTTAATACCTTTGCAGGCATTAGGTCTGCAAAAACTGTTCAGTGGATCCAAACGTGTGGCCTTTCTCCCACAGCAGAAGCACCTTCACCCCAGGTCCAGGACCTGCCTGGAGCTCAGGGCTCCCAGAGACACCACAGAATGGCTGAGGTTGGAAGGGACCCTAGAGATCATCTCATCCACCCCCCCTGCCATGGGCAGGACACCTCTCAACTAGACCAGGTTGCTCAAGGTTGTTCAACTTGGCCTTGAACATCTCCAGGGAGGGGCATCCACAGCCTCTCTGGGCAATCTAGTCCAGAGTCTCAGCACTCTTGTACTGAAGAACTTCTTCCCAAGATCCAGTCTAAACCTCCTCTCCTTCAGTTTAGAACCATTTCCCCTTGTCCTGTTGCTGCACACTCTTGTGACAAGTCCCTCTCCAGCCTTCCTGGAGGTTCTTTCCAGGTACTGGAAGGCAGCTCGAAGGTCCCCCTAGATTATTCTCCAGGCTGAACAATCCCAGTGCCCTCAGCCTGTCCTCAGAGCAGAGATGCTCCAGCCCCTGGATCATCTCTGTGGCATGACCTACCCTGCCCCATGCCAGGCTCATCTCACTTTGATCAGAGCACAGTGGTGTGTGCTTGTCAACACTGGGCCTCTCCTGGAACAACACACAGTGGAAATACTCTAGAAATTGAAACCATGGAAATAAAAATGTTATTAACCTTTCAAAGGATAGGGAAGGAGAAATAAGTTGCTTTGAGATTAACTCCTCCTTTGGCACATGAGCCTGCCAGTCTTTGGCTGATGCCTGGGAGAAGATGCTCAGAGTGACTGTGCCCTGTCTGTGCCACACAGGACCTGCTGAAGGGTTTGCAGTGACACTGGTGACAGCAGCACTGGGCAGGAATTTCTGAAACTGGTTCTGCACTGCAGAGAGCGGGTCCTGATTGCCAAGAGATTTTGGAAGGAGAAGGGGCTCCAAAATTTTTCTTTCTCCTCTTTTCTCATATAACTTGAGCCCCTCTAGCTCTTTGGAGTCACACCCGTTACCAGTAATAATGAGATTTACAGATTTTCAGTACTTGGGGTGCTGCTGAGGCTGGTGAAAGCTCCATCCCTGCAGGGGACTCTCTGTGCCTTGCCACATCTTGAGAGAGCTGCTTCCATTTGGAGTCAGAGCAAGATTTTGGTAAGATAACGAGGGAAAACATTCTCTTTTTCTGGCCTGTGATGATAAAACTACTTACAATCATGTTTGCCTTGATGACAATCCCTTGACATTTGTAGCCTAGCTTTGTGGCATCAACACCTCAAAGGACTGGCATCTCCTTTCTCAGTGAGGTCACACCAGCAGACAAGGGGTGAGGAGGTCCCAAAGCTTGCAGCATTTTACATGTAAACATGAAATCAAGCTCCAGAGGTGTAGTTGGTTTTGCTGGAAGTTCTCTCTGTCTGACCAGGTAGATGGACACTTGATTTGCTGTTGAGGTGAGGTGACTGCATTTTCCCAGTCTCTTCTGATCAAGCACCAGGGCTGAGATGATGTTTCCCATTTGGAAGCTGAAGGCAAAGCAAAAGGAGACCTTGAACACCAGCTATGGTAAGGTTCTGTTGAACAAACATCAGATTTACCCCGACATATTCCACAGGACTTAATATTGATTTTCAAACCCTCTGGAATGCTGTTTTTATAAACAATTATTGGCAAGGGGAGGTGTTGTTTTTGGAAGCTCTTGTATGTACAGTAAAGCTTTATTTCTTCTTGTTTTGAAGTGCAGCACGTCTTTTAAAAAATGCTGTTCAGGAAACATCTGCTGTCAATTAAGGAGTAACACATTAAGGCATATTAAAGTGCACTCTTATTAGTGTTTCAGCAATAAAAAGAAAGGTTTTCTATTTGAATCGTATGTTCTTTAACACATCTGCCAGCCATCTGAAACTTGCAAATGTTCCTCAGTAAAAACATCTTCATAACCTTGTAAAAACTTTGTCATGTGTAGTGCTCTATTTAAAAAAAATCCCCACCCTTTATGGACTGAGTTCAGGTAATTCTTGAAGAGATTATTGAGCTGATGCTGACACTTTTAGGTGAGGATGATGCTGTGGATGCTCTGTCCAGTCAAGCCCTTTGAAACCTCTAAGGAGAGATGATTGGAAAAGCAAACTTTCATTGTTTTTTACAAAACCAGAAAAGCAGAAAACTCTCCCAGAGAAAAATCAGACTTTTCACCAAAAAACAGAACAGAATAACACATTTGGGTTGGAAAAAAAGTATTTTATTAGAAAAGGGGATGTTGTGTATTAGGCAAACAGGAATTTCTATGCATTAAACTCCCCTGCTCTGCTCAGACTACATTTCCCATGGCACACTGTGGTCTCTTGTCATTTAGCAAAGTTGTTGCATGGCATCAGACCCTGGTCAGATGTATTACAGATATATAAATCACAAGGGATCATTCTTACTTAAACTGCTGTGATTTCTGAGCGTAAACTCCCAAGCTCCAGAAAGGTGCAAGGGACTTGAAAGCTGAAGTCCCTTGGTAAAAACATTTCAAAGTAATAATACATCAATACAGGGACTATTTTTTTTCAACCAGGAGGACCATGGAGCTGCCTCAGTTACCCCTAAGCCCAGGTAAATGTAGTGCTCAGCAGGTTTGCCAGTGGGACATGGTGTGAACAGTGTGATGTGGGATCCTGCCGTGAGGACAGGATAGGGATGGAGCAACCTGGGGTCTGCTTGGCCATTTCCCAAAGATGAAAGGAAGGCATTGGCAAGTTTTGGCTGCAGCATGGCCTGAGGAAAAGCCTGGGCATGGCATTTTTAGGTGGATAATTGTCTCCTTATGCTGCTGATATCACTACTCCTGGCATCTCCAATTAGGACAAATGGACAGGGCACCTGAATGGGATTGTTTGAAGAGACTCCTTGTTCCATCAAATACAGTTTATGCCTGAGTATGTTTAAAAGTCCTTGAGAAAAAGTTAATCTGATCTTAAGAGGGTGGGCAAGAATGAAAACCTGCCCAGGGAAAGAATCAAACATTTTTATTGCTTTCCTTCTGTTAGGAAATGCTTTAAACACGAATTCCAAAGCTGGGGAACCACTGAGGTAGCTCAGCCACAGCTACTTGATTAATTTTCTTACTGATACTTGGGAAGGGTTCACCACTGCTTGGGTCAAAGCACCTGCCAATGAGCAAAGGAGATTTCCTATTTCTGCATTTTTAAGGAGCTAGAAGCAGTTGTAGCCAGATGATGCAGCATCTACTGTTCAGTGATGGATACATCTGCTTGGCTAAACAATAGAAATCTGCCTAATTAGATGCTGTTTGAGACTGACCTGCTTCTGAGACTCCAACATGCAGACCCTCTCTCTGGAGGATGATACAGTCCTTCCCTGGAAAAATCACAAATCAAAGCTCGATCATGCTGGTTTCTAACAGCAAAGGGATTGTTTATGTTTTGCAGAGCTGCAGGGGGAAGTTTGCTGGAGGTTCAAACTACAGAGGAGAAAAAAGGAAATGTAACTTTCATTCAGAGCTCACACACTAAATGCCATTTGCCCACTGGGCTTGCTCTTCATGGGGAACTGCAAATTGCCCGTTCAGCTGCCAAGCAGAAAACAAACCTAAAGACAAATGTAAAAAAACCTCCTGTGCTTCTGAGTGGCTGGGGACTATGCACTTGCTCAAGCATGGAAAGAGAGTGTGCAGCTAACTTATGGTGGGGGACCTAGAGGTGAACCAGCTCTGAAGCCTTCTGATCTTCCCGCCGTGGGATTTGGACTCCTGGGTTCTGTCCCTTGCTGGATTTCTTTTAGAAGTGCTAAGGAAGAGCAGTCAGACCTGAAACTAATGACCTGAAACTAAAGCTGATGGATTCAGAGCGATTGCTTAGGGATCAGATTCAGCTAATTCCCCTCCAGCTAATCTAGACTCTCCCAAGGTGGGTCTGTGGCACTGTTCAAAACCTCTTTTTCTTCAAAGTCACTTTATTGTCACTTACAGTGTAATAATAATTGATCTATTATTTCTTATCAGCACTGATGATCCATTTTGCCAAGCAGGCACTCGAAATCAGAATCCACCAGTTCCAAAACAACATGGCAAAAAAAATAGCATAAATAAGTGTAACATGCTTGTCTCCTCAGGACAGCAGGGTCAAACTCAGACACACTTCCACTAAGGGGGATTTAAGATATGAGCCCACTCTGAAAAACTTATTTAGATCAGGAAAATAAGAAATATAGTTCCTAATAAGGAACAACCTGGCAAGTGAAACACTCCAGAAGGTGTGCTTAAAATGCTCTTACAACCCTAGCTGCCACTGCACATCAGCAGGTTGCCTAGGGATGTGTTGAAGACCCTGGTGTTGAAGACCACTGAGAACAGGCTGGACTCTACTAGGACTTTAGGTAAAGCTGTGACCCTGATTCCAGATTTGGAAGTAGATTATACATGAAAGAAGATAAACTGATGATTGTCTACAAAGAAGGCAGATAAGCAATTTCAGGTAGCTCTTTGAGGAACTGAGTGCTGGAGATGACT
Organism: Merops nubicus; assembly: GCF_000691845.1. Lineage (NCBI taxonomy): Eukaryota > Metazoa > Chordata > Aves > Coraciiformes > Meropidae > Merops > Merops nubicus. The sequence continues at coordinate 8,900 of NW_008627723.1, forward strand.
TTCTGCTTTCTCTGCTACTTCATGGGCGTGAGTTTTACCTTAGCTGCAAAAGATGCAAAGAAGGAGTCAGGTTTTTGGCAGCCACCACAAAATTGCAGTGTTGTCCTCAAAGCTGGCAGGTGAGATGCCAGTCAAAGGCTCTTCACATAAATTCTAAGTGAATTGGGGAAGTGGTACCTGAGTGGCAAAAAACCTACAAGTGAAAGAGCTGGTTTCTGGCTGTGGTACCTAAGTCCAACTGCTCTGCAGCACGCTCAGAGTCCAATACAACCTCACAGACTTGACTTTGCCTGCAGCAATGGTCAGCTCTCAAAAACCAAACAGTGCAAGGGGCAGAAGCTTCTTCACTGGATCTTTTCCTCCTGTAACACAGTGCTTGGGACAAAACATGTTGTGACTAGAGGAAAGCACAGGCGTGTTCACACAGGAGGGGATGAAGCATAGGTCCAAGAGTCCAGGATGAATGCTGGCAGGCTCAGTGGTGTGAAAAGAAAGTCCTTCTATAGAGGTGAAGTTGTAAAAAAGCTAATTTAGGAAGGTTGGCTTCAAGATCCAGCTGCGCCACGTATTTCTTGTGGGATGTTGAACAACTTGTGAGCCTTAAACTCTCAATTTTTAAGTCATTAAATCCCCTTTAGTCTTCAAGGATGGAGATGCTCAATTTCATGCTACCAGCAAGCCTCAGTTCTTCTCAAAAGCAAGGAAGATACCATTTCTTTTGGGAACCATCCTACAGAAAACCATGTTCCAGTGAGATGTTGAGATTTTGTAGGTAAAAGGCCCATAGACACATCTTAGAGGATTGTTTCTACTCTTCTGTGGAGAGATGGGTGCTGTTTTCAGGCACATCTGATGGTGAACATCTTTTCTAATGGGCTCAGAAAACAAACCTCACTCTCTCCTGGAAACCTTGGGAAGGCACCCACAACATTGAGCTCTTACACTGAAAGCTCTGATGATGCTCTTCAAGATTTGCAGCCACTACTGCCACCAACAACCCTTGAAGTGCCTATTTGGAAGGCTCTGCAGGAGTAGGAAGCCACTGCAGTGTTTCAGCTCTCCTTTGGCTGCCCTGCCAGTGATGAATACTGTTTAATTACAAAACCAGAATTTCTGTCATTTCTCTCGGCATGGCTTCTATTGGGGAAGATTAAACATCAGCCAAACATTACTGAATTACCTTTTTAAACCTATTATTTCAACATGATTAACTTCTCTTCTTTTCATTTAGCTGTAAGCAAAATCTTGTTTACAAGGCAAAAAAAAAAATGCCTTCACTATAATATCGGCAATAATAATAAAAATGAACATCACAGGGAAATAATTTATGTGTAAACCAGCATAAAAATGTCATTGATGCATGAGTTTCCTCTTCAATTAATAAAAAGGAGGAAATATTTAAAAACAATTTATCAAGGAAATACATACAGTTCATATATCATGCACTCACAAAGACTGTGCTAGTATCCATTCCACAAATAGCATTGTGACCTGGACTCTTGCACAGATGCTGGACTCCTTTCCCTGACCTAATTTGGAGAAGTTGTCTAGGACAAGACTTGGACTTTGTGGCAAATGAAGATCCTGGGTCGAAATACTGATAAAAGCACCTTCTGTTAAAAAAGGTAGCTGTTTGTGGTGGTGGGGTAATCCAAAATGAATAAAATATAGCTGTCAATGGTTCTGGCTTCATTATCTGCTTTTCATTGAGGTTGTTGTCATCAGTAATAAACCTGAGTGATCTATTCATAAAGAATAAACCATTACCTATGCTATGTATGGTGGAGCTAGGTTCCAAGGTGGTCACAAGCATAGCACGAACAGGACATAAGGATCTTACAATTATCATTTCAAACCAATATTATCCAGAAAATGAAGAGTTAAGATCAATCTAAAGGGGTAAGGTGGGGTGCAACCCTGCTAATCTCAAAATAAGATGCAAATCTTTCCAGGTATTTCCACGAGTTTTAGTGTAGGTACTAAACCCCACGAAGGCAAATGCAGAGGTATAAAACTGTTACAAGACAATATCCCTCTTTTCTGTGTCTTGAAATTCTGTTCATTTTGTGCTCAGATTTCATGGTTATAGTTAAGGATTTAATTCCTAAATCACAGATTTTCTCTTAAGGACCCAAGGAGCTGGGAAGGAACTAAAGAGCACATCCTTATAAAATCTCTATATAACAGTAACATACTTCAGTATTTCTATTTCTCATAGGATATTTGAATGGGATGTTTCACCTCAAAACCAGTTATTTCTTGAAAACACACACACACACACACACACACACACACACACAAATGTTTTCCCCTCTGCTTGGTTATAGTTAAGGATTTAATTCCTAAATCACAGATTTTCTCTTAAGGACCCAAGGAGCTGGGAAGGAACTAAAGAGCACATCCTTATAAAATCTCTCTCTATATAACAGTAACATACTGCAATATTTCCATTTCTCATAGGATATTTGAATGGGATGTTTCACCTCAAAACCAGTTATTTCTTGAAAACACACACACACACACACACACACACACACACACACAAGTGTTTTCCCCTCTGCTTGCAGCTCCCAATCAGCAATTAATAAATAAATAGGAAAGGCTGGAAATAGAAACAATATCCATTTTGTCTGCCAGAAAGCACTAGGCTTCCCATTCTTCATCTTTGTGAAAATATATCTCTCAATCTTCCACCACACAGACCAAAAAGAGACTCTGGGCAGATCACCTGGTTTGAAGCTGATGCAACTTCAGTGACATCAATAGATGTACAGAGTGGGAAATCTGGGCCCCTTGTGCAGAGCTGGCCCTGGAAAACCAGATGGCATTGGAGTCCCATATGGAATCAAACTGACATTTAGAAGTTTCATTATTGAAGAAAATTGATAGGATATCTATGCTGAACAGAGATATTGGCGTTGTCAATTATATATTGAACCCTGTCTGTTGGTTTGTGGCAATGTGAGCAAACTTTATCCATTAATTACATTCCTACAAAGAAAGTGATGCCTTTCCTGCACTTGGCAGTCTCTAATTTACCTCTTACATCAGTGTCTGAAGTGGAGTCTCTTTTTAAAGAGATCCATTCTGATCCTAAAGTTATTTTTCTTTTCTTTCTTTATTTTTTTTTAAATTGTATTTACTATCTGAAAAACATCTACAATAAATTTCAAGGAAAGGAAAATAAAAATCCAAAACTGGTCTCAATCTCATTCTGTGCAGGAAGCTGCTTCTAACAGAAAGTGTCATTGTCAGCAAGCTCAACTCTTAATGGAGTAGCAGTTAGGGTTTTTTTTATTCTTTTTTATCTTACAGATACTGAGGGGGTGGTGAGGGATGGGAGGAAAAAACCCCCAACCCTAACCAGGTAAGATGAAATGCACCAGTTGATGTTATCCCACCAACATGTTTCTGTAGAAACCTGGTAAGAAAGCTGAAGTCCAAATGCAAAGCCTGAAAAGGGAATAAATTCAGTTGTCAAAGTTTGCAGAACACATGCTGCTACCTCCTGAGCAGTTGTGCAGCTCTGGAGGCATTTCCCACGCCAAATAAATCATCAGCAACACCACGGTCCTTCTGGCAACCAGTTGAGATGTGGCTCCTGGTCTGGGTGTGCTGGTTAAAGGCAGAAATAGAGTTTGTTTCCCTGTCATTTTTTCTTGTTTTGCAAATTTGTCCTTAGGTAAAGGTAGGTGAAGTTGTAATTGCTGGAAAATGACAGTCTGTGAAAGAATTTCTGTCCTTCCAGATGATGTGTTTGGCCCGAGGACTAAACGACAGAAAAACCTTCTCCTCTGGAGGCTGTCAGGTGTTGGAGAGAGGTGTCCCCCCTCTCCCCTGCCCTGGAGGAAGAGGAGGCCTTAGAGCTACATGTTGAGCTGTGTTTTTCCTCAGTGTTGTGACAAGGAGGAACAAGGTGTGAATAATTTGGCACATGAGAGCCACGCACAGTGCCAGGGGAGGTCTGTGCAGTGTTCCTGCTTGCTGCCCCAGACCCACCACCCAACAACCTCTGCACTGCCAACAGTGGGTGCTGGGCTTGGGAACAGTTATTGTGAAGTCCCTGAAAATCCAACTGGAGCTGGTTTAGCACCCACAGGGAGCAAAGGACACTTCTGGCAAGGGACTCAAGCAAATGGGTGATTGGAAATGAGGCTGCTTTCCCGGAGCTGGGTTTTTTTGCCCTGTTTTCTCACACAGCCTGGGCAAGGCAGGCTGCTGGGAGGTGCAGGTGGAGGGAAGTGCTGCTGAGCATCACTGGGGTGTCTCCAGGGAGGGGTGAGAAACCTGGTCCTCTCTGTTTGCTGAAGCTACAGGTTCACTCTCTCATGGATGCCAAGTTTGTGGGGATGTGCATATCCCCCCACCTGGGAAGGTTTCTCATCCCACTGAAAATAAAAACAAAAACAAAAACCCATGCAGAAAACCAATGTGATATTAGGCAAGAATTTGCATTTAGAGAGGATGGAGAGAAGTTGTTTCTGTATTTCCCCCACCTCTCCACAGAAGCTCACTCACACCCCAGGAGCAATCCTGTGACACCAGCCAGGGTGCTGAGCAGGGTTAACCACAGGCTTTGCAGCCTGAGCAGACTGCTCCACTGCGCAGTTTAAACCTCCTAGGGAAGAGAAACCCTTGTCTAGCTGTGGCTAACCCTCAGTTCCCCTCTTCTCTGGTTCACTGGGTCTGGCCAGTGCAATTAAACACCCTTTTTTTAAAGCATCACCACCTCTATTGCTAAAATATTGAGTGTGCTTAGAGTGAACACTGTGTGCATCCCTAGTGCAGACAGATTGCCTGGGCAGTGCCATGTCCAGCTGCCAAACTCTCAGAGAAAAAGCACTTGCAGATATTTCCTCAGCTGCTAGCAATGCCCTCAACCTTCCCTTCCCTTTCTTTATTCATTTCTTCCTTGCTTCTGTCTTCAAAAAAATGAAGATAGAGGTGCCAGGGTGAGCCCTGGCCCCAGGGTTGCTGCTGGTGTGTGGTTTTGCCTGGTGCCTTTGGATGTTGATGAGTTGGTAGCTGGTTGAAGGGACATCAGGGAGCAGAGCTAGGGCAGGGGGATGAGGTTTGCTGTCCAGAGCAGGAGGAGGTTGAAGGATTTTTTTTGTGCAGAGAAAGGAATGTGGCACAAAGCATTTGTCCTGCTCCTCCCTTCATTCCAGGTCCCACCTCCTTATCACTGAGCTGTTTTCTGGAGCTGCAGATGGACTTGCTTTTGTGGTGCAGCAAACAGCAGCATTTACAGATGAGAAAATACTCAGCCTGCCACTTCAGAGCCTCAACTGTGAGCAGAGCAGAAAGGCAAAGGGCTGTGAGTCACTGCTGCTTGCTTTGTGTCCAGCAGGTTTCAGTTCCTGGGCTGGGAACACCAACCCTTCCCCCTGCAATGCTGGAGGGTTTCTTCCCTTCCCCTCCAAGGCTTCTTCTGGTGAGGATTTTAAAAAGGGGCATTCAATTTTGCTGGCCAGGGAAGGCACCTGTCCCAGGGTGGTTATTTTTAGTGGCAGAGCTGACATCCAATACGGTAGCCCCAGTTAAAAAAGTTGGCCAGCATCATCTCACCATGAGTTTTGCTTCAGCATGATTAACTGTAGTTAAAAAATGAGCTTTGAGGCAGAAGAGTTGCTTGGAAGCATAAATCACACCAATATTAAATGGGAAATTACATCTAAATTGGTACTTGTTTGCTCAAAGCTATTTAAATGAAGGGAAATATCATCCCCTCTGAGGAAAGATAGTTCAGAATTTCCTCAAATGTGACCTAAACCAGCAACTCTGTAGAGCCCAAAGCATTACCCACACAGGCAAAGGACAGCAGAACACTTTCTGGCTCCCTTTTTGGTTTCTCCTTGGACTTGATGACATAAGGAAGGATTGTTCCCATAAGACAAATGAGTTTAGGAGGCCACCTCAGCAGAGAGCTTACAGCTGGACACCTCTGTCTTCCCAGTTTCTTCTTCTCAGCCTCGTGGCAGCAACGGGAAGGGGAATTTTCTTTCTTATCTTGAACACAAATTGGTCTTTTACTGCCCTTGCTGATGCTGACAGCTAACCAGAGAAAGCAAGCCTATCCTTAAACCAAATTTTCTGAGATTTGCTGGGATGGGATAGGGGAAAGGGAGCTGCATTTCTCTTTCCTCAAATTTCTGTGGAAACACAGAGGAAAATCCTGTAGAAATACAAACTTTTAAAAGCTATTTCTCCTACAATCCAAGTGTCCTAGAAATACATAGAGTATTCTCATCTCCCTCTCTCTGTGAGGAAGCTGCAGCTGGGGTATTCAAGACCATAAGTGTATTTTTCTGTGGCAACACGTGGAGGTTTCTATCCCAAAGCAAGCTCCCACTGGGTTAGGTGCTGCACAGGGAGGGACTGTGCCCAAAGCCACGATCATCCAAGTGTCTGGGAGCAACAAGGGGTTGTCTTACACCTAGCCCTGAGGTTTTCCCATTAGTGGGGACAGGGATGATGTTTTGCTTGTGATGGAACCCTAGGTAATGGCATTGCATGCTACTAGATGACTTGGTTTGCTCAAGGAAGAGATTATTTATTCACCTGTAAAACAAATGAGTGCTTTCTCTGCATTGAAGTGTGTGCTAGGAACATGCCTCCCTACATCTCCCTAAAGCTATATCTCATCTTCCAGCAATGATTCAACATTTCCCTGAGTGTGTTGGCAGCACTCAGCTTGAAAGGTGATACAGGACCAGACTTCCCAGTGCTTCACCTGACCAGCATCATCCACAGCTGTCCACCACCATCAGGGCTCTGAATAACGTTCACTGCTGAATGCTCACATCATTTTTCATTAGCCACTTCTGTTGGCTTCGTGTCCTTTTTGTACACATAACCAATGTGCATTAACAGCTTCCAGTAGGTCCATTAGGATGGTCTCCCTGGCAAACAGGACAGCATCATCACAGGCTCAGATTTAGTTAACCCCTCCATATGCTGAGCATCTCTCCTCCTCCCCTGCCATCCGTGCTTCCTTTTGCTCACCCCCCTGAGTTTCATTTTCAGCAGTTATTAGTAGGGGTGTTTTTTGCTTCTTGAACACTACAAGATGAAAATGCATCGTTTAGGGGCTTGCTTTAATTAGACACTTTTCTATAAAAATCTGCTGTTGCATCTTTGTATAGAACGTGCTTCAAAGGAAACAAGAAAGAATGTTGGTTTGCTCTGTTTTAGTTCTAAAGTGTTTCACTGGCTTTACCCATTGGTAGACCAATCGAAGTGATGCTAAGCCAGGCAAGAATACTTGGCTTGTAACATCTTAAAATCTTTCAAATGAATCAAATTATTCCAAGAAAGCAGCTGACTAAAAACTGCTCAGGAAGGCACTGGACAGGGATAGGCAGGGTTTGTTTCAAAGAGTAGCAGTCAGGCCCAGCTTGCTGTGGGCTGTCTCAGGCACAGAGATGTCACAGCACGCTGCTCCCCAGCCACAGTGACAGCCACACCAAAGCCTGAGTCAATAAAACCCTTGGGTGTTTACCTTGAAAAGGCTCCAAGGCGTCGATTCCTGTTGCCTCCTGTTTCAGGGCTGGGGGAGATGTGTTCCAACTGCTGCGCCTCAGGCTTGTGAAATCTTAGCTGGTGAAGCTAAAAGCGTGTTTATTTGAACAATAATGGCTTTCCATGAGGGGAACCCCTGATGGAAAGGCTGTCAGAGGCTGTGGCTATGGAGTAAGGGAAGAGCAGAGCTGGGCTCAGGCTCAGTGCACAGCACAGGCTCAGCTGCACTTCAGGTTGAGGGACTGGAACTGCACCAGTCCTACCAGCAAGACCATGTCTTGTTTTCCACTCCCAGCCACGGCCCTTCCAGTCCCTTGTCCATGAAGCCAGCGTGGTCCATTGGGTTTGCTCAGGTTAAAAGTCACAAAGTCAGTTGTGGGGTCTTTGCTATCAGCAGTGTGGCTCAGGCCAAGCACGTGCAGAGAGATGCTCCTTCAGCTCCACGTTCCAGCTTGGGTTTTCACACTCTCTCAGTTCATGCCTTTCCAGCTCTTTGGCTGAGTTTGGAATCCTCTCTTACTCTCATTGCTTCACTGCCAAGCACATGCAGAGAGATGCTCATTCAGCTCCCCATTCCAGCTTGGGTTTTCACACTCAGTTCATGCCTTTCCAGCTCTTTGGCTGAGTTTGGAATCCTCTCTTACTCTCATTGCTTCACTCAAAGCGTTTACCAGCCTACAGCAGAAAGTCAGAGCCAGCCTCACAAGCCACCCCACGTTATTTCTGACTCAACCAACCTACGAGAGGAGTTTTAAAATCCTATCTGGAGAGAGGCAAACTTCCAAAAGAAGTGGAGGTCAGATTTGCTGTGGGGAGAACATCCAAAAAAAAATGGGCATCTCTCCAGAGTTTATCCAGCCTGAACAATAACGACCTCTAACCTGGAAAACAAGCAAGTGGTCCCAAGATGCCAGCTGGATTAGAAGCAAGAATACTCTCTTGGGTGGTAGTCTTGGACTTCTAGTTTTGGTCTAAGTCAGCAGCCACGAGCCCAAAGGTAATCATTTTATCACCTCATAAAAACTTTGGTGCAAGCCAAGGCTCTGAATGCAGGCAAGATTTCAACATTTCCTCAAACAGAAAAAAAAAAAAACCCTAGAGGAACACACTTGTCCCCCTGAGCCAACCTCCTGAGGGCCAGGGTGGCCTGGATCCAGCTCTGGGCATCGTGTGCCACCAGTGATGTTGGACCACAGTGGTGACTGTGAAGTGGGATGGCTGCAAGGCTGCAAAACAGCTGCTGAAGAAAGGGCAAAGATTTGGGTTTGTGCAAGGTGGGAAGAGGAAAGGGAAGGTGCAGGGGGACATGTGATAGAGACATCCTTGATAGATGCCCTCTAATTTGTTAGAGGGAGGTGATTGTTTCTTTTCTTTGTTCCTGGGGAAAGAAAAAGAACTTACAGACCTAAGTCACAGTAGATAGCTGGTGGGGAACTGGCTCAAGTTAAAGATTTGGAATAATCTGCCTGGGGAAGGTGTGGGTTCCTTTTCAATGTGTATTTAAAGAAAGCTCTTCTAGAAAGGGCACAGCTTTGCCCTGCAGCCAGGGCAATGCTGGCCTTTCTACTCTCCAGTCCAGCCCAGAAGAGATGGAAAAAGATGGGGAAATTTCCTCCTCCCATAGACCAAGGTGGCAACAGACCACCATGACCATCTGGGTGGGACTGAGACCTTTATCCCCACTACATCTCCCACCCTACATTAACATCCAGGCAAGGGGCTCTGGCGCCTGTTCTACCAGGATACATCTTTTACCAAGCCTTTCTATTTGCATCCTTTACTCCTTGAAGACTGCAGTTGGATTGTGAGATCACACACATTTGCAAATTATTTGTTTATAAACTGGACTGTAGATATTTCTGTTGCTAGAAACTTGCAGCTTATTGATCTAAGCTCACCTTGCCCCCAACCAAGGGCTGAGTGTTAGATGAATAATACAACCAGCCTGTAACAGCCCTGCAAACAGGACAGGATCAGAGGCTGCAAGAGTGTAATCTAAGTAAAAACACTGGATCTGTCTGTTTACGGATCTAATAAATTCTGTTGGAATTGTGTGGTTATAAATCCAAGCTGTCCAGTAAACCCAACAACTAATTTGTCAGTCGCTCGTCTAGCAATCTGACTCTCCCTTGCAATTGCTCACCATGCAGATAACAAGGTGCCTTACAAATCTCGTGGTTAAATGTCATTTGTTTCAGTGCCATAACATGCTATGGATCATTGCTCACACACAGGAACCCAATTAGATTAACCTGTGCAGCAATACGGTGTAATGACATGACATTAATGCCAACACTTCAGAGGTTTCCAACAATTTGGTCTTTCCTCCAACGGGGTTTTTCTCCTTGAGCATCTTTCTCCTTCTTTCCTCCTTCCCCCTGTTCTTGGAGGTGAAAGAACATATCTGCTCGAACACATCTAAAATCATCATAATTCCCCAAATAACTGAAGCTTGTTCACAGCTTGGAAAGCGAGCTTGAGTCGTCTTCCTTGTTGGAATCTCTCCAAATTGTAAGTGATGCTGTTCCTGAGGCTCCAACTCCTCTTTGGCATTTTTATAATACCTTTTAAACATAACCCCTTACGTTTTGTCAGTAGTGAACCTGTGACTGCACAGCAGTAGGGGAGAACACCACTTTTAAAACACACACAGGGGAAAAAAAGACCCCAGTCTACTGCAAGATGAAGCTGTTATTCTTTTCCAGCATCAGGGACAAAGCTGGGGAAAGAGGTGAGCAAGTCACTGGGCTGGTCTGTGCTCTGTTTGCACTGCTGCAATAGGCACAGAGTAACAAAACAGAGACAACAAGATAAACTGGGTAAAATCGTGTCGTTTAGACATCTGAGTGAGTGGCACAAAAATAGTGATGGAGGTTGTTTTATAATAATGAGAAGAATTTGTTTTTTCTTTAAGAAAAAGCAAATTAATTTGGAAGTATTGCTGAAAATGTCCTTTATGCTTATTTCTGAGAGAAAAATAGATGACTACTGTCTAGTTTCACTGGTTGTCACTGAAAAAAAATCTCCAGAGCAGTGTAGAGAGGGTACAAGAGGGTAAGCAGCTAGTTCAGAGAGGGATGCAGGTCAGATGGAGAGATGTGAAGGATTTATAGCTCTGCCTCATGGTGGTAGCTGGTTTTCATCCTCATGGTGTATGGGGGGTGGGGATACAGACAGATTCTGATCCTTTGGTGATCCTTCACCCTCCACACGGTTTCCTGGTGAAGGTGACACTAGGAGAGGAGTGATGTGCCCCAAGTCAGGATCCACCCCTATGTTTTCTGTGTATTTATGGCTTTTTTCAGCTTCTGCAGGGAAGGCAAGTAACCCGATCGTAAGCATTGGCTGAACTTGCTGATATCAGCTAAACTGAGCTTCTTCCTCTAGGACGAGTTTTAGTAAGTACAGAAAGAAAGAGGCTCCTCTGTGACAAATCTTACCTGACACAAACAGGTTTTGATCAGCCCGACAGAACCTGTAACAGGCACATCCAAATATTATGAAGAAATATGTGGTGATCAGCTCCAAATACACGGCCTGTAATGTATACTTGCTAAATTCTTTCCATTGTGCTGTTAAATGCATCCAGCTGTCCATACGTTCAAGTTAAATATACTGTACTATAAAACTGAACTGAGAGTGGAAACTATTAAAATAAACCCAGCTCTTTCCCAGTTCTCCCTCTCCCTCCTAATCAAGTATATTTTAGTTGGGGAAGGGGGAGAGTTGTAACAACAATTATTTGACGTGGTGCATGGCAATGTCAGGGGAAGAGGAGAGTGTGAGAGGCAGGGAATGGGAGCAGCCCCAACCTGATGGGTGGGGAGAAGTGGGGGTGAATATTCTACGTGGTCTCAAGGAGGGCAAAGGATCCTTCTTGGGAGGAGCAGGCAAAACTGTGTCTGGCTGGGCTTGCCATGCATAAAAAGGATGCATGGGAAAAGGCAGGGAGATGGTGATGTTGTCATGGATGAAGCTGGAGGTCTTGGAGAACCATGACCATCTATGTCATAAAGGAATAAAACATCTTTTTTTTTATTTCAAAAGAGCCTTGGGGTCCATGAGTTGCAAAGCATGTCCTCACAACTGATACTGTTTGACTTCTTATTTATCATTATTTTATCATTAGTTGCTATGGAAAAAGCAGAGACACAACAGCTAGAAGAATGTTGACAGGAATGATTTGCAGTTCTTATGGGTCATGCAGGTTCATGTCTCATGTCCTAGGATTAGAATATCAAACTGAAAACTCTCCTATCCAGGGGTTGGAGCAAGAGGAACATGACAGAAAAACAACAGCCTACAAGAAAACAGTTATTTTATAACTAACATTCACCCTATTTTTCTAAGGAAGTGAGGCTTGTATTGTCTCTCTGCCTGGCATCCAATTTCCTTCACCTTTTTTTTGTTCTGTTTTGTTTTAAATCAGCAAAATGCAAATATCAGATGCAGTGCTCCTG
>NW_008627723.1:20901-25096 GCF_000691845.1 Merops nubicus
CCTCATCCACCCTGAGAAGCAGCAGCCAGGTGACCTGTTGGGCACTTGCCCAGCCAAAGAGTCAGAGGATGCAAGAGGGCTGCCTTCAGTGTAGACCAAGTCCATAGCTAATACACTACATCATCTTTCGTCTCAGTTTTTCTTAAAGCAATGTCCATGCAGAGCAGGGAAACATCTGGTCTCTCTGTTACAGCAGGGAGATGGAGGTCCCCTAGCCTGGGAGATCCCCAGCAGCCAGAGGATGAGCTTTGCCCCCCAAAACCAACCTCCTCATTCCCAAACCCTCCACTGGATAGTGGCACTTCACTGCATGGTAAATTTGCCAGCTGTTGAATGACGTGTCACCATGGTGGCTAACATGCTCCTCTAGACATACCCAAAAAAGCAGATCTGGGAGGTGTGGTTGTGAGCAGCAACGTGAACTGGTGACAAAGCCCTTGGAGCATCTTTCCCCTTCCTATATGTGAGCATCTGTTTAGTCTAAATTATCACCCAGCACAGATGAAGGTTCATATTTAAACACCCTGGCCGGAGGAGTACAAATCAGATTTATCCTTCAGTCCCTCTCAATGACTAACAAATGTTAAATGCAGGAAAAAAAATCCCCAAACTGTTTCAACACCCCTTTTACAACACACCAGATGCTGCTCTGGGATGTCTTTGAGATTTATGCCCGTGGTGTGAAGCAAACACTGACTGCATCCTACCTGTGCATCATGTCAGATGCAGGGACAGCATCAGTACATCATCAGCCAGAGCAGCTACTCCTTGTTAAAGTTGGAAAGCAGGCTTCTTATGCCCTATTTTTTATTGAAAGTTTGATTGAACTTTCCAGATTAAAAAAAAAAAATATAAAAATCAGAGGGAGGATTGTAGCTTTGCTCTATTCCCATGGAATCACTTGGGAATTTTTTTTTGTTGTTTCCTTTTGTTTTGGTCACAAAATTCCAGGGCTGTTCTTCTAAATGTGAACTTTTGCCAAAAAGAAATTCCTGTCTCTAAACAAGATTGTGCATCAGGAGAACATCCATTTCAACAGCTATTTTCACATCATAAACACACCCTGGTGGAAGGCAACGATCTTCATTTTGAGGGAGGATGAGAGTAAGGTCTGGGATGGCTCTGGGTAGGACAAGAAGCAGTAGGTTTAAAATTCAACCAGCATGATTTAGATGAAATAATATGAGCAAGAGCTGAGTGCTTCATCCAGTGCAGTTGGGTTCAAATCTTTGCTGGCCATTCACCCACGAAGTGCACGGGATCCTGTTTCCTGCTCTGTTGATGTCTATCAACAGCAAGGTGTTTTTCCAGCATCGTTAAGTAATCCACTTAGTCCCCCAATTATTTAATGCTGTGTAACTCTCCTGTTGCTGTTTGTCCTCTTGACAGCTCAGGCAGCAGCAATACAACATATCTGAACCCTCAAGCATGTCTGCTTGGAGGCTCCCTATCGAATGCTGCAAAGGTCAGGGCTTCTCAGGGTGTCAGTGACAAAGAGGAGACTGTGGAGAAGCTTTCTGGGGTGAGGAGAGTGATGGATAATCAGCTGCCTCTGTGCACGAGCATATGGGCATGGGAAGCAGCTCGGCTGTTGGGGTATTGCCAAAAAGGAAGGGAAGGTGGAGGGAGATGTTTCTGATAGATGTCCAGCTTCTATCATTGGCACTTTGGTGTTTTTTTTTTTAAATAGATGTCCCTCTGTCACACTGCACAGGAATAGCAAACTCAAGTCAGGTTAAAATGTCCCAGGCTCACACCAGCCATAGCTTTCGTAGCTGCGATGGCCTCAAACCCTCCTCTGATGTCATGCTCTGGAGATGGGAGTGCAGGGCCCTGCTTGCCAAGTGTCAGCTTTCAGGAGTGTTTGGTATCAGCCCACAACTAGAGAAAGGCAAATTAAAGGTGAACTCGAGTGAACTGTGCAGTGGAGAGTGTAAATGTGTCAGATAAGAGGGTTTTGAGGCCAATCCAAGTTGCCTCCCCTCTCTCCTTCCCCCTTGGTTTAGACAGAAAAAAGGGAAAAGCTTTTCCAAAGCCATTCCTATTACTACCTTGTAATCAGCTCTAATATTTCCTCCTCTTGCCCACTGATTCCCCTGCACCTTTTATTTGAGTTTTTCAACAGGAGAGAAGGTTGTTTCAAAATAAACAAATGCACTTTTCACTTCCACAGCTGGTTTTGATCCAGCGATTTCCAGCAGCTTCATGGACAGGCTTTCAGCACCTGAGAGAGACAAGAAATGTGCTCTTTGACAGCCCAAGACCACTATGTCCTGGGGAAACCATCACAGCCTTCAGCCTTCCACTCTAGGTAGCCACTTACACCTGTGAACAGAGAATTTCACCTCCTTGCTTGGAAGCATTTTGCTCTCAGCTCTCAGCAGGGCTGATGGGTGGGGAACCAGGTTTTCTGGAGTGCAGAGACATGAGATGATGTGCCCTGACCATGCAGCAGCTTTGTGGCAGCCTGGAGGAGCCTCCAGCCCCTCTGCATCTGCTTTCTCTTCTGTCCCTGCCAGGAAACATCTTATTTCCCATCCAACACAGATGAAAGAAAAGAAAAAGAAAAGAAAAAACCAGTGCCTATGCCATGCTGGGGGTTTCAGAGGGGCAGGAAGAAGTTTGCTGATGGATTCCCACTGAAAATCTGTTGCAAAAGGACATTTAATGCTCCCTGGCTCTGCTGACAGCCTCACTGTTGCTGAGTTAATGGCCTTAGATTCTTCCCCTTCCCAATCTCGATGCAATTGTTTTATAAAAGCTGCATGGCCCACCCCATGGCAATCTTTCACCACCTTTAAAATCCTTTTTGGTTCAGGGCTTGCAGCATTTGCTAGACTTGAGTCATTTGACAGAGTGAGGATTGTTGGCCTTTGCTCAGCCAGTAGGTAAATAAAAGCCTGGCTCCCTTTTCTTCTGCGGGGAGTAAAATGATGCATGGGCAAAGGGCACGATGCATATTCACCCCCATTCATCCCTCCTGTGCTCATTTCCATCCAGACGTGGGGATGCCCCCATCCAATTACCCTGCTGAGGACACGACCTGTCGAGAGGTGTGTGGCTGAGTGGCAGAGCAGAACACAGCACGAGAAGTGCAAGTGGACCATGTGCCATCTACATCAAACTCAGCAGTGTTTTAGTAAGACACATAATGAAGGAAACACTGCCTTTTCCTAGGCCTGCCACTGCCCTGTGGATGACCTTGGGACAAACATATTCCTGTTCCTACTCCCAGACAAATATCTGCACGCCCTCTGTCTCCTCCCATTCCCTCCATGGCATGATTGGCACTTTACAGGGTGAATTTCTGTAAATTGAAAAGAAAAAAACCAACGTGAGGAGGGAGGCAAAGCTGCAGGGAGAGGTTTGCAGATGGTTGTAGTAAAGCCCTGCAGACTTTGTGCCCATTTGTAACCAAACACTTTCAGACTAGATTTCAGGGGAGCCAAAAGGAGCCTGAGATACCCCACATCCATCCCTTGGCTGACAGAGATGGATTACTTGCAAAATGTTGGGGTTTTTTTGGCCTGGGTATCTTGTGGTGCCTTGCTGGAGGTCAGGATCTGTAAGGAGATGAACTCTCTGGTGTATTTAGCTCTGCAGGCAGACCACCACTGCCTCCTGACAAAGCATTTCTAGGGGAGATTAAGGCTTTGCTGCTTTTTAATTAGGGAACCAGAGAGAATTAGAGGTGTGACTGCATCCAGGAGCTTGTCTCTAATGCAGGAACCACTAATAATCATTTCACAGGATTTGGGCCTGAATATAGATTCAATAGTCCCAAAGCAGTAATTACAGATCCGTTAATGACAACAGGTAAACTCAGAGATAAAGAGATTTGTATGAGCTGGTTTTTCTCCTGCAGTGGCACTCTCCAGAGAGAACTTTCTCCATAAACATCTGTCTTGTACTCCAGGCTCGCTGACCAGCTTCCCAGTTGGTTTCTGGCTGATTTGCTGCCCTGACTTCAGTACAGCTATGCTGGCTGCCACCAGAACAAGAGGAGGCTGTTGGCAGAGCTCACTCAGCTGCTTCTTTTTTCTAAGCAACTATCAGACCCTCTGGTTTACAGCTGAGCCCATTTTTACCCTGTTTAAAGTCACTCTTCTGTCTTTTAAACAGTAACTCACCTCTGCAAAGCCCCATTTGTGCTCCATGTGAGGGGATCAGGAGGGAGGGAGGGAGGGAAGGAAGG
>NW_008627724.1:0-1847 GCF_000691845.1 Merops nubicus
AAAGGATTCTATGATTCTATGTCCTGCTGTGGTACTGGCAGTGCCTGAGGGGTGACACAAAGCAGGAGCAGCGTGTGTTAAGGCAAGGCTTATGAGCAAAGTGAAAATGGCTCATGCAAATATCTTTGGAAGCTGTTGGCTCCAGTGGTGTGGGTGGTGCAGACCCCAGCCCAGCATGGAGCTGGACCCTCCAGTGCCACCTGAGAACTGCACGGGAGCCTGGTAAAGGGCTTAGGGTTGGGGAGAGGTGGTGAGGATTTAAAAAACAAACAAACAAACATACAAACAAAATCATATTTGCATTTTTCCAGATGACAGGAAACTACAGCTGCAAAGACCTGTTCCAGAAAGCTCAGGTTCTCAATAACCCTTAGGCCATTAATCAAAGCATTCACCTGAGATGAGGATTCATGTTTCCATGGGCAAGGGAAGGAGTTGAAGGTAGGACTTCCAGCAGTAAAACTTGTGTGCCCCATGCCCCTGCCTTGTGAGCTGCAAAGGAGAGATGGGGTGGCTGCTTGCCCCCCTAGCTGCCCTGGGGAGGTCTCTGGGGTGTTGGAGTGGGGCACAGGGCAGGTGGTGCTCACACTGGGCAGCCCAGCCAGGCCAGCACATGAATCCCCTTTGCCCAGCATTTCACAGCTCAGGCAGCTGCGGGCACACCCAGAAGCAAATTTTAGGAAGTTTGAGGTGCTGAATGACTTTATCATGTCTAGGCCTGATGGGACATGAGCTGGTAGGAGCTTCAAGGATGTCTGTTCTGCTTTTACACAACCTCTGGAGCCTTCAGGTGGGATGGGCAGGGACAGCCCTCGGCTGGGACGTGGCTCCCTGTGTGATGCACGAGAGAGCCCCAAATACTTTAAGACCAAAGAGCACTGTGACTAAGGCAGTGACCTTATTTGTGGAGCAAAGCATTGAAGCTTAGACCTAGAAACACTTGCCAGCAAGTGACTCAGACTCGTGGGTGTCTGTGGCACAGCATGCACCCCTGGTAGAAAAGAGATGGGAAATACTCTGAGCAGGCTCCTGGGATCAGCACTGAAGCAACAAGAGCATCCCTGTTCTGGGGACCAGGAGTCAGGACCTGCCTCCTGGTGCTCTTTGACCAGATGGAGGAAGGTGCTTCTCCTCCCTTGACTCAGTGGATGACCTCCAGCTGTCCCTCCAGGCAGGCAGTTTAGTCCCTGCCCTGCCAGTGCTGCTGCCAGCACTGGGCAACCACCACTGGTGATGTTACACTAGAGATGTCAGCTGGGATTGGAATATGGGGACATAAAAAATACACACCAGGAGCCAGGGCTGTGCTGCCCACGCACAGAGCAGCAGGGATCACATCAGTCATCTGTGGGGATACAGGTTGTACAGGCAAAAAAACCTACAACCCTTCAATTTATTTATTTTTTGTTTGTTTGTTTGGGATTTTTTTGGGTTTTTTTTGTTATATGAACCAAGAAGAGGTTTGCAGGACTACAAAGGTGTGATGGAGAGTGGTCTGTGGGCTGCTATCACCCACAAATGCAGCAATGGTGTCTGAAATGCTCAGCCTAATGAGCTCATTCTCTGAAGATTTCACCATCAGAGAGGTAACCATGGAAAGTACTAAATAATTAAGTGCTATTGAGGGTTGCCCAGTAACTGAGAGTGCAATAGGCTAATGCTTTTTCTGTGAGCTTGTACCTGGGTAAATATTTAGGCTTTTAAGGCTTTAAATGACAGTGGACATTGCATAGGGACACTGCAAAGCCCTGGACCATGTTTACTTACAGATGGTCTATGACTTATAGGGCCCTCTAAAGGCTTTTAAGTCCCTGCAGTCCTTGTGCAGCTTGCAGACAAGGGTGGTC
>NW_008627724.1:1865-4306 GCF_000691845.1 Merops nubicus
CAGCCGCTCCTAGGATTGCATTCACAACGACCAGCTTCCAAAAATCCCTGGGCAGTCACAGCTCTTGGTCAATGGGTGTGAGACAGAGGTATTGCAGACTGGCCTGGGTTGCCTGTTTCATTACAGCCAGATGCTCTTGGTCATGCTTTGGGTTTCTTTTGTAAGTCCCAGAGTGGATTTTTACTGAAACTAAGCTGGTAAAGCTTCAAATGAGGAGGAGAAAAAAAAGGAAAAAAAAAAATAAATGAGAGGAACTATTGCCTAGCAATGAGGAACACCCAGAAGCCAAGGTGAGAGCACTCACTGTGAGTGGGTATTAGTGCCTTCTGTTGACAGAGGCAGCACTAACAGCAGCCTCTGATTGCCCAGAAAGCAGCACTCTACAATGAATATTTCCATCTCCCAGGTAAGATTGCCCACTTGCCTCTCTGCCACCAGCTCCATCTCAGGGCACCACTGCTTCTGCAAGCAGGTGGCTGAGGAGAGGAGCCCAGCACCCCATGGTGCTGTCTCTCACCACCCCATGGTGCTGCCTCTCACCACAGGGTACCAGTTGCTTTTAGCAGCAGTGCCTTGGGATAAAGTGTCTCATTTTTGTCCACAGGACAAGGAATCTAGACTGGCAACACAGATATGAGGGAAAGGATGAGGGGGTGGACACCACAACTCCCATTCACACACAGAGACCGTGGGGCCCATCTGTAGGGCTGGGCTGTTGGTTCCCATATGTCTGTCTGTCTGTCAGGCTGTGAAATGACTCAGTACTCACCTCCCTCACAGGAGGCTCCCAGGTAAGATTGCCCACTTGCCTCTCTGCCACCAGCTCCATCTCAGGGCACCACTGCTTCTGCAAGCAGGTGGCTGAGGAGAGGAGCCCAGCACCCCATGGTGCTGCCTCTCACCACAGGGTACCAGTTGCTCTTAGCAGTAGTGCTGCAAGTGTGCCTTGGGATAAAGTGTCTCATTTTTGTCCACAGGACAAGGAGTCTAGACTGGCAACACAGATATGAGGGAAAGGATGAGGGGGTGGACACCACAACTCCCATTCACACACAGAGACCGTGGGGCCCATCTGTAGGGCTGGGCTGTTGGTTCCCATATGTCTGTCTGTCTGTCAGGCTGTGAAATGACTCAGTACTCACCTCCCTCACAGGAGGGTCACTCACCTCACTGGGCTTTGAATCAAAGAGCAAAAGAGATTTGCAAGACATCGTGTGGTCCTTCCCTAAAAGCCTAATAAAATAACAAGAGTGCATAACAAGGTGATATATTTCTGGGTCTTGGGAGTCTTACAGTACCTTTTATTTATCTTAATCTGAAATACATAGGATGGGATGCGTTATGTATATAAAATACATAATAAGATTATATGTTAAATACATATAAGATGGGACCAAACAAAGAACTGACAAAAAATGTAAGCTTCACTTCTGATTATTGGAAGGAATCTCAGTTTCATCACACAAATGTTGTGATGTCCTGGAGTGTGAGTTCACTGGTTTTGTAAATACACTTAGCAAACAGGGCAATAAACATTGCACTGTTGAAAGAGCAGGGCAAGAGCATTGCTGAAGCCTTATGAACCATTATGAAAATTGTGAACAGATGTTACAAGTTGTGCTAAAAGATGTATTTTTCCTATATCAAGAATGCAGGAAGACTTTTGTCTTAAAATCTTCTATTTTGAGAGAGAGAAATGATCCAGATCTCAAACATCTTTCATCTTTCTACAAAAAGGAGCAGGGAACAGCAGACCAAAGAGAGATTTTTACATGCAATACTGTTTGTTTAAACTAGCATCATTTCTTAAATCCACATTTTTTCCCAAGGCCAGACATTGCTTCTGCAGCTTGTCCAGTTGCTTTTTCTACCCCATCTTGTGCTGCCTTCGAAGCCTTGTCAATAGCTGCAAGAGAGGGGAAAAATATGAGCAAAAAGCTTGGAAAATGCAACGTGGTTTCATATTTACAATGGAAAGAGGAACTGTGAAAATGATTGGAATATAAAAACATAGAGATATATCTTTATTTTAAAAAAAGGATTATCCACAGGTGATTATAGTTGAGTTTGGCAGGATATATTTAGGATGGGCTGCAAAACAGGAGAGGTCCCTTGGAAGCTTTGGGTGCTGAGCTGAAGTGGTAAGAGATGAATGATGAGACAAAGCTGCAGCAGATTGACTGGTTCAAGTCTAACCTGGCTGGTGGAGGAGGGTGCTTTGGGCTGGGAAATGCTGACAATCCTGGGAAGGTCAGCACACAAAAAGGACAATCTGTTCAGGTGATAGGGAAGGTGAAAGATGCTTTCCCCTCTCTTCCCTTTTCCATTGTGTATTTGAGGGACTGCCCATGAGGGCTGTGCTCAGTCATGGGCTGTGGGTGCAGGGTCACTCCTGGGAGTGGGAAACCCCAGCAGGGGTTCAGCAGGAGCGAGGAGCCCCT
>NW_008627724.1:4337-33300 GCF_000691845.1 Merops nubicus
CCTCACAAATAGGGCACAGTCTCTTTCTCTTCTCTGGGACCTTGACTATATTTTGGCAATATTTCTTCCTCCTCACCTAACATCAACAAATGCCCAAGTCCTGCCTTCTCATCACATCATGGAGATGTAGAGGGTGTCTGCTCTAAGAAGATGTTGTCAAAGCGTTTTGGCTTTCATTAAACATTCTTGAACCTAAAGTTGCTAATTCTCCTCTCATTCTTAGGAAATCATTACAATCCGTGAGTACTAAGCTTAGTTTTTAGTTTAACCTGTTCCAAGTCCCCAGAAACACGATGCCAACACTTTCCTGGTGGCACCTTTCCAGCTGTCGAATCATTAATGTTTGACCCTGGCTGCTGCCTCAGCAGGTGTTTGGGGCCAGCCTGGGGCTGCACCTGGATGGACCCCTGCCCTCTGAACTGGGGAAGAGAGACGTGTTACAGGGTTACTTAATCCTCTTGGAAAAGCAGCAACGTTTTTTTCCTGTGCTGTTCCCACCAGTTTGCTGTAAAGGAAGCCAAAATCTGGGTGTCACGCACGGGACACGTCAGCTATTGTGGTACATCTGCCAGTAAATATATGGACCCATGAAGGAACAGACCCTGAAATCCTGTCCCATGAGATTTGTAAGAGGCCAAAAACTGTCACTAAAACCAAGGGCTTTGAGGCTGAGAAGACCCGTGGGACAGAGAGGAATGACCACAAACTGCTGCTGGCTTGTGGTATTGAGCTGCTCTGTTGCTTCTTGATTTGAATGACATTGCTCCTACCTTTCTGGCTTGCATCTGTAATTTGGTTGGCTGCATCCTGAGTAGCATGTCCCAGTGTGCTTGCTGTAATTAAGGACAAAAAAAAAAAAAAAAATTCATTTCCAGATGTTCACATTTATGTTTATAGGAATTCCAGATGCCAATCAGCTTTCCTGCATGTCCCCAGGAGGTTAATGCCCCTCACAAGAGATAAGGCTGGTATGGAGCAGGCTGAGGCTGTGTCCTGCTTGCAGGCAGCCTGGGAACTCTGTGTGTTGCCAGAGCAGCTTGCTATGAGATGGGCATTCACCTAGCACCTATGGGCAGCTGAGCAAATCTATGAGAGATAAGAAGATAAAATAAAAAGGAGATAATGAAGCAAAGATTAGCAGTGAATTTGAATGATGACATTTAGCTGCAAGTTGCTTACTTTACATGCTTGCTTTTACTGATTTTTCCAGCTTATTCTCCTTGGAGAAGTTTAGCCACCCAGCATGGGTTTCCTTTGTGGGTGATTTGGAGGTAGTGCCTTCTCCAAAAGGGAAGCAAGTGCATTAAACAAGGCAGGACAGGAAAAGGGAGATTTTACAGAGAAGATATAAACAGAAGAAGGAGAGAAGCAGAAGCTACAAATGTAACAGATTAACTCCAAAGTATAAAGCACTGAAAAAGTGAGATGCTGTGTAATAGTGAGATGTCTGGTAGTTTATGAAAGAGTGATAGCCATCCAATCACTTTTGCTAGAAGCAGCAACCCCTCAAGGGCATGAATAGACTCAGGATGAAACAAGGACTATTTTGCTTTTCAGAAAGGTGAACTCTCATGTTTCTTGGTCTACTAGCCATTTGTTCCCAGGTGTATGGAAACTTATTGTAACTGAAAAAAAATCAGTGGGTTTAATCCCATATTTCAGCTCTACAACAAAGTGTTTGCAGGATCAGAATCCAGGACTGGTACAGATTATACTGTTCTAGCAGTGAGCTGCTCACAAACACTGTAAAGAATGTACTGTGAAATGCTAGCATAAGCTGTATGCATGCTGACAGTTTTCATTTAAAAGAAAAGCTATCATACTTTGTATTGAAAAAATTGTTTCCAATGCACAGTGCTAATAATAATACAGTGCTTGGCCAAACAACACAGGAAGAGCTATGACAGAAATGCATGCACTTGGTTTTTTTTTAAACCCTGCAAAATCCAGCGACCACTGCTGGAGAAGAATACAACAGAAACATACTTGTAGTACTTGCTACAAACAGTCCATTGCAATCAATATAGTTATTACCAGAAGGCATTGAGAGTCAGGCCAAGTGGCAAACCTTAATCACAGGTTAACTCCACCACCTTAAAAAGAGAGCAGTTTAAAAACCTCTGCAGAGCAGGAGAAAAGAGCAGCCTGAGCAATGTAAATAAAAAAGATAAAGAGAAAAGATAAAAAAAGGTGACTACTTCCAGGCTTTCCTGCTCTAGAAACACTAGGTTTAAAGCTCTGTTTGGGGAGTGATAAGGGCTGGATGATGGGCAGCAGCCACTGAGGGAGCTGGTGGTGGGTGGAGGTGGCTGCTCATATCAAGCTGAGAGCTGTGGCCAGCCTGGGCCCCTCTCCAAACCTGGGTCCCTCTCCAAACCTGGGCCCAAGGAACAGAAAGAAAAGGGGAGGTTGTGCCATGCTAGCACTGATGATTTGGCTACCTTCAGATTTTGGCTCTCGAAAATGAAAGCAGTAGCTCTACCCCCAAAACACATACACAAGGACATGTAGTCTTTCTTACCAGCATCTTTTACTGCACCTTCAGCCTGTTCCTTCAGCCCCTGGAAGCTTTTACCTGACATCATGGCTTCTGACACACCTCTGCTTCAATAAAATGAAGTGCCTGGCAATGTCTGTAGCACACAGTGTGAGGGGTGTCCTGGCCTGTCCTGGTTTTATACCTGTGCCAGGAGACCTGGTGATGATGCTTTTAGGAGTGATGGGTACAATGGGTGGAGTTTGAAGGTGAGGAATGAGAGCTGAAAGTACACACAGAAAAGACATTTCTTTATCCTCCTCAAGAAGAGGGTGTGCCCAGGTAGAGATTTCCACTCGTTGCACTGTCTTTGTTTATAAGTTTAGTTTTTTTTTAAAAAATCAAAACCACAAAAAAAAAACCCCAAACCTGTTCCACCACCACAGACAGAGAAAACCACTGAACTGAGCTTTGTGAAGAGCGCTGGAAAACTACTGAAGAAGCAGTGCCTGGGCATGGCCACCTTTCATCCCCTCCAGGATGACTTCTTTCTCCTTCCTTCATTCCCTAAGAAGAACTTTCTGAGAACAGGAAACTGCCCAAATTGGATTCATTTTTTTAGCAGTTTTAAATCACAATGCCCTTGTCTTGTCACGTGGGATACCGTCAGCAGGCAGGAGTTGTAATTCAGCTGTATTTTTGTAAGGAACTACAGATCTGGTCGTTTTCCCAGATGGCAGAAGTACAGCACCACTGAAATCCCTGCCTGGGTTAGGCAGATAACCTGTGTCAGTGCTGGCTGTTCTCATGGGAAGGGGGAAAAAAATAGAAAAAGATAAGACAAATTAGCCAAACCACCTTCTCCTAGTGTGGCTTTGGAGTATGGGTTTTGTTAGTACAGGAATCGTGTTTAAAATAATTTCCTTGCCTAGCATCACTACATGAATGAAAATGTCTGGATTTACCTCTGGCATTTCACAGGTTTCCACTAGCTTTTAGAATCATGTTTTCTTCCACCAACACCCAGTACAAAGAGACTTTGTGCAAATTATTGGCAGAGTTGGGGGCCAAAGGGCTTCCTGGCTTAGAGGGGCTCAGATCCCTCATTCCCATTTCCCAGTGTACAAAGCCCCTCAGTTCAGATGTTCACTCACATACCCATACTCATCTTCCTGTGGAAAGCTTTTTTTTTGTTCAGAAATGGGCATGGGCACAAGATGCCACAGATAAACTAGGGTGGGAAGTGACAATGCTCATAAGTTTGGTACTTCATTAGTACCCAAGTGAGGAAAAGCAGCTGAAAGGTTAAATGCATTCCTCTGCCACTCCTATTCAGCCTGTCACTTCAGAGAGCTCTTTTCTGCTTTTGCACCACTGGCACAGCACATTTATTATTTCCAACAGCCATTCCCTTTCCCCCTCAACAGGTCAATTAGCATTTTAATTATGGATTCACATCAGGAATCTTCTTCAATTCCTTGCTGATTTCTTTTTCAGAATGATTTTCTTATTTGGATTTGCCTAAACTCGAATAAAAGACACACGATTTTTTTGGGCTCTGCCATTTTCTGGATATAAAAACTGATATAGAAGTATTTATCTTTCTTGCCCAAACCCGAGAACCTAGCAACAACAAAACCACAACAAACAGGCAGATCTCAGCTGTGCTCAGCTCCCTTAGCCAGACTGTGGCCGCCTCGATTAATTTTGTGCAGAGTGTTCATGAGAGCAAGGAAGAGGCTCTCTAAAACCCAGCAGGCAACTTAGCACAGCTTGAGAGAGGACATACCTAGCAGCAAATACCTTCCAGCTGCCCTCCCAGCTCTTTTCTACGGCTGGATTTTCAGATCAAGAGCCCCGCTGACACTGGCAGCAGCTGCTTGAAAGGGTGCACAGAAGTTTGGGAGACTATTTAAAACTGGTACATGCTCACAGCAAAGATTTAACATGCACCACATTACAGCAATGTTTTAGAGACTCCTTAGGAGTGCAGGTGAATATTGTTCTCTGATGGCCAGCTCAAATCATTATTGTACCAAATGGAAAACTTTGTTCCTTGCTTTGGACCCAGTGCAGGTATCTGAACCTGATCTGTGCCACTGCTTGGTTTAGCTCCTACTCAAACCAGAAAATAGCATGAACCTGGGAGCAAAGCCTGCACCACAGTCAGCACAGCAGCTCCTCATCTAATGGAACCTTACCTTGCCATCCTCCTGATTCCAACTAAAAAATAAACACAAAGGAAGCAAACTTCACTTGCCTAGCACACTGACATAGCACGACCATTATCATGCAGCCCAGAGCAGAGGGAAAAGGGGCCTTTGGTTGAGCTGTCCCATATGCCTCAGGTGGCTCTCAGAGCTACACCACCACAGGGGAATAATGTATTGCATCATCTCCACTCACTTTGTGAGCAAATGTTACTTTGCTAAAGCCAACACGAGGCACCTGGAACTGATGTTGGTCATAGATTAGAACATTCATAGGTAAAAAGGGTGATAGACCTAAGCAAAAATGAGAATTTACATTTCACCCAGTCGTAAATTGATAGCAATTTATCTCCAACTTTTAATTTTTTGTTTTGTGGTGAATATTTGGACTACTAATATAGATTGGCTCTATTTCTGGATTTTGTAAAAAACTATTTCTCTAAAGAATTTAACCTTCTCTTAGCCTCTAAAAGGAATAACATCACAAGAGAAACTGTTGAAAGCTTTTCCTGAGATGGGCTATTTAAGGAATAGCAAAAATAAAAGTCGTAACATTTCTAATTATAGATCAATGCCCTAAGTGAGCTAACAGTATGGCTTTAAATTCATTCCTGCCCTGGCCCCAGCTATAGGTTAAGTGGTTTACATTTCACTACAAACACCTCTTGATACCAGGTATGTGTGCACAGAAGTGTTGGTGATGGGCTTCCCTGGGGCTCTGACAAATGTCCTGGGAACTGTTTGAGCTCCTGACTAACCAGATGGCTGGGCACTGGCCACTGGCCTTTCCCACGACTGCAGCTGGAGTTCAATGCACTTCTGGCTGCCCTGCAGGACCTCTGGCTTCATTTTCAAGACAGTTGGCTTTCAAATGTGCAGTCATCTGCTGCAGCACTGTGTCTGTGCACTCTTCCACCTGAGCACCTGGGTGAAAACAACGAGCTGCTTTAAGAACATGGATCCCAGTCTTTGCTTTGACTCTTTTGTGTGCTCTTTGATAGTCTGTCACACTTGTCAGAGATTTAACCATCACATGGTAGACCTAGCTGGCAAGTACTGTGGGATTGTTCATTTCACCATTGTCAGCTCTCAACCATGTTGTCTCATGACAAGATAGGGGTGGGGCAGGATATTATGAAGCATTTTGAAAGCTAAATGACAAAACACTACAGCCTGTGTGCTCCTTGTCTCCTGATGTCCCCACAGTATTCACCAGATTTAACTATTGCATGGTAGACCCAGCTGGCAAGTACTGTGGGATTGTTCATTTCACCATTGTCAGCTCTCAACCATGTTGTCTCATGACAAGATAGGGGTGGGGCAGGATATTATAAAGCATTTTAAAAGCTAAATGACAAAACACTACACCCTGTGTGCTCCTTGTCTCCTGATATCTCCACAGTATTCACCCAAAGCTCCAACCTCTAAGTGCATCTACAGTAATTCCTCCTATGAATGTCTTTCCAAATGGGTTTCTTGATCTTTAATTACATCCTTGGTGTGTCCTAAGGTCAACTCAAACCACCTACAGGTGGAAAGTTAGTTTGAACTCTTGCTCCATTCAGCAATTTGTCTCTGCTGAGGCTGCAGACAGAAATGCTGGTTAATGCCAGCTGGGGTAGGCACCCTGGTGTGCAAGTAAAGCCACATGCCCAAGTACCTGTGAAACTTCAGGCTATTCCAAAAGTTACTCCACCTGGTAACACTGGGGCTCACCATGGACACTACTTGGCCAGAAGCAAGCTGTGAGAAGTGTCAGGATCCCCAGCAGCACTGTTTGCTCACCTCCAGCAGGTAACAGGTCTCACCAACATCCTTCTCCTGTGCCTGGTTCCTCAGGCTTTTCCTCCACGTTCTGCTCCCTCTCAGTCTGTTGCCATTGATGAACAGTGGCAACAGACTGTTTGGAGAGGAAGAAACCCCCAAACAAATTCCTTAATTACTAGGAGGGCTCTGTGAGCCACAGCTCACTCTGGAGCCAGTTTGCAATCCTAAACAGGTAGCCCAAATAGCTATGAGTTAAATCTAAGGTACTGCAGGGAAATTAGAAATTGCTCTGATTTCTGTTCCTTTCACATCTCTCCTGTGGCATCTCTGAGCCCTGTCTCTTGTATCAGTAACAGGAACCTTTCTGGTTTTATTATCTGATGAAGATGAGAGGTAATTGATTAGAGCTAGAGCTTATGTTTTACACATGAAAATGGGGTTAATTAGAGGAGATCAAAATAAGGCCAGTATGTATGGATTTCTTTACCTTCTTATCTCTGAATCTTCAGGCATCATCTAGGTAAATTGTCCAGCTCCTGCCATCTTCTGGAGTGCTGAAGACTAAAACCATGCTTAAATGCTGGGATTTTTTCAGAGTCTCATGATATCATGCAGCTTGAGCATTAAGGGGAAAAATTATCTGGTCTTTAAATTATAAGAGTTACAAAGATGAGAAAGGCTTGACCACCTTATGAACTGGCTCAGGGCTAGAGAAAGAAATCGGTGCTATCCCAGGGGTGGCTAGGAAAGCTGAGGGTGTGAGCTGGGATTTAAGCCAGGGGTGAGGACAACAGGAGAATTACTGTGGATCTGTTTCTAGAAGCACTGAGAGGAAGGAGCTCCTACCCCACTCAGCTGTGGTGGAGTGGAGCCCGCCCCACCCGAGGCTCAGGGCTTAGAAAGGAAAAGAAAGGTGGAGAAGCAGAGCTACCAAGCTTGCTCCCCTCCCATGCAGGAATTCACAGCAAAAAAATGCAGTGCCAGAGGAAACTCGTGCTGCCAACAGAGCTGTGCAAACTTGCAGAGGCAGGGTTTTGTCTGATGTTCAGAAAACTAAACTTTAATCTGAGTTTTTTTTTCTGATATGCTATCAACAGTATGGAGTATCTTCGTGTGGGGTTTTGATGCACTCGTGAGACAAAATAAATGATGTTTCAATATGGAAAAACCTGTCAGAGTGAGGAGGATGTGTGGTTATTTATAGAGAACAGTATTAAAAAACCAGACCTTCCGTTTTTAATCAGGTACTCTTTGTGTTCAGTTTTAGGACATGCATTATGCAGATGTGAAAATAGGAATTTCAGATGAAGTGGTACTTTAGGAAGTGTATTATTACCTGATTTGCATTTAAATTAGGGGAATGCATGTTGAGATGTGCTGGAGGGAGCTAAGGCTTTCTCTTCTGTGACCCAAACATCAGGCCCTGCGTGCCCTTTAGTCCTTAGCTAAAATGTGGGAAGAGCTCTCAAAGGCTATGAACTGTATCAGAACAAACCACTTTATTAAGTTTAACTGCAGTTTTATGTGGTAAGTAAGGTTTGCTGTTATAAGGGGAAAAAGAAAAGTATTTCATTGTTTTGTTGGTCAGTTGTATGGTAAAGTTGAGGCAACACTTGGCAGCGGCTGTTTCTGGCTTGTTGAGTCACCATGGAGGTTGGAGCATGATCCTTCAGAGTCAGGTCACCAAGGACAGACTGCCTTGCTCTGCACCAAGCATGGTCTCATCCCAGTGGGACTCATTTAACAGCTTTTACAAGAATGGCATCACATACAAGGTCCACTTTGATAATTCACAGTGTGAGGTGTGTAAAAGGAAATTCCTGATTGCAAAGACCATGTCAGCCAAACATTATTTAGCTAGGGCTGGCCTCCAGCAGCTTTTACCTGGGGTGGGGGTATTCCTGGCACTTCCCCTGCCTGCTGCCACCAGATGTCTTCTGATGTGTCTCTTCAGTCCTTCTACTTTTCAGTTTCCTTCCATCACCTCTCACTAGGTGTGTCTGTATGCTCATTAGAAGCACAGACTTCTTCTCCATGCAGTGAACCAGACAGACAGAGCTGAAGAGAGATTCTTTTGGCTCTTTTATGCCAGACCCATCTACTTGAGGAGGACCAAGCGTATGCTCAGTAGAAGCACAGACTTCTCCATGCAGTGAACCAGACAGACCTACAACAGAGCTGAAGAGAGATTCTTTTGGCTCTTTTATGCCAGACCCATCTACTTGAGGAGGACCAAGCATTGCCCTTTCTTGGCTCTGACAGAGGCTGCTCAGACTGGCACCTCTGCTCTCTGTGGGTGGGGGAAGCGAGGGGAGGAGGAGCAGGCTCCCCAAGCCATGCCTGGGCACAGCACCACCCTTCCCTCCTCACTTGATGGGGGATGCCCACGTGGGAGGAAACCACACAGCCTGAGCTCTGTCTTGTGATTGCCTTGTGCCAGATTCATCAAAAGACTCCTCCAAGCTGCAACACCAGCAGGACTAGACCAGACCTAAGCAGGGAAGTGCTGAACCCTTGTGCAGCCCGGGCGTGGAGCAGTGCTCAGAGGCAGAGCTTTAGGATACATTCAAACACTTTTGGTGCCCATAGTCAAGCAGTGTTTCGGCTCACAGCTCCAGACAGAGGTGTGTAAATACCAACTAACTCCTTCCCTTCCCACGGGGAAGGTGCTGCAGCACAGTGTATGGATGTGGAGTGCTGCAAGCCTCTCTCCTCAGCAGCTACACAGCTCAGCACCACAGAGCAGCTACACAGCTCAGCACCAGAGCAGTGTGCTTGCACTGCCTCAGCACTTGTAATTGTCTCCTTGTTTAAATCATTCTGGACCAGTGGCAAAGCCTGCTCAAGACACAGGTATTTGGGAAGTGGCTTACTCTGCCTGGCCCAGCTGATGCCTTCTCATGCTTGCACTGCCTCAGCACTTGTGTCTCCTTGTTTAAATCGTTCTGAACCAGACACAGGCATTTGGGAAGTGGCTTGCTCTGCCTGGCCCAGCTGATGCCTTCTCCTGCCTCCCACACAGGCTGTAGCTGGTGAAGGCACTCACTCCCTCCTCCCCACTGGCTGCCAGAGCACTTCTTTTGCTATCTATCCCCAAAAAACAAAGCTTTGGAGCAGAGAGGTTTTTCCCTGTCACTCTCTAGCAAGCACCACTAATAGGCTCCAGCCTCCTGCTGCTGGGCATGAGCATCACGGGCCCTCTATACCCTTTACCTTGGCCTCAATTTTAGTTATTCAGTTTAATTGGCAAGTTCTGCAGATGTTTTGCAGGACATCAGAAAAGAGTATGCGCATATCAGACACCACTTCCTTTGAAAGACCTTGTTATCTCTCTGCTAGGGCTCTTTTGTTCCCATTTTTGTTGAGATCAAACATCCATTCTGGATGGAAATCCTGTGCCCTTCCCAAGACAAAGCTTTACATGTACTGTTAGTGCATGAGTGAGCCTGATATCACACTCGCTAGGTCCTTCCATGCCACAGCAATGTGGTATTCTTGTAATGCCTTCTGTATTCATTATCATTATGCACCTTAATGAAGATGTCTGAAGCACCCTAGATCTCTACAGCTTCCATTGGCTTCTTCTGGGTTTGTGGGTGTGCTCTCTGGAAGTATAAGAGACCCCATTTTTAGATCCATATTGATAGGATAAAGAATGGAATGTGTCTTCACAGGAGGGAGTGGGGGGAAAACACTGTGTGGAGAGAGACAACCACCAGTGCTCCAAGGTGATAGTCTGGCCACTTTCCATACAAAAAGAACCAAGCAAGAAGAACCTGAGGACTTGAATGAATTTAAACAAACCTAGATATCTACCTCAAGACATTTCCATAGCCTAAACCTCTGAACTTTGGGAACTAGTAGCATGATTAATGAACTTATAAATAGTTCCTTCTCCTCCCAGGGGAGGCATAAAATGAAGTTAATGAAACAATGATGAGAAGAGGGGTACATGTTGAGGGGGATATGTAGTAGGCAGAGCGGGCAGTCTGTACACTCCGAGGACCTCAGCCAATGGGGAAAAGAGGGGGAAAAGAGGAGGGAAATTTGCACCTGGGAAATTAGGATAAAAAGGGGGCTGTGACCCCCAGAAAAACTGAGAGACCCCACTGGGATCTGCCCGTGGACTCTCCCTTTATTCAAATAAAGTCTATTTTACAGGACTCCTCTGTCTCCTATTGGAACATAGACCTCTGGCAATGGCATTTTCCACACAGTATTTACTGACATGTTTTAACTCACCCTTTGTTATTTACACCTATAGGCATGTAATGAGTTTGCCCATTCTCTACATCTGTGGACACAGAAGGTCTCTGCTGCTCTCCCTCAGCAGCTTATCTGCAGGCTGACCAGCTGCTGTAACCAACACCAGCCCCAGTGTTCATGTTGCACCCACAACTCTCCTCTGGCATCTCTCATTTGACTCAGATTTCACAGCAGTGCTGCCTGTCTCTGCCAGCAGTAATGCAGTTCTGAGCTAATTGGTCAGTGCTTATCACGTTTCTTTAATTACTTTCTAGCCGTTGGTTACACCCAGATGTCAGGATAGTGTTCAAGCTCTGGTGTGTGCTGAATAAACAGCAAAGAACAAATGCTAACCAAGCTCAACATGACATTCGTGGTGCTTTAAAAAGCCTCTTGTTTTCCAGTTCCTCCCTACACTGTCTTAAACACAGAGGAGTATTTAAAAAGCAAAATCTCTATTTTTCAGCCCTGAGAGACAGAAAGCAGGTCTAGCTATGTTGTTGACTTCAGAAAAACAATTCTTGATCGTTCCCCATATTCTACATCACGATTTAAGACCCTTATAATTCTGAGGCCCTTGTGTTTTAACACCACACTTTTACAGAGTTCATCAGTCTGGAAGAATCAACACCTAAAAGGTACAAATAAAACTGACAAAACAAACCAACAAAAAATTGTTCAAACACATTTTTTTATTTGTTAAAAAAAAAAAAAGTATTTCCAGGATACCTAAAGCTCCAGAGTGCCAGCTCAGATGGAGGCAAGACACAGATCAGTGAGTCCGACCAGGACACGCAGAGGGAGCGGGTCGGGAAGCCACGGGAGAGGTGGGGAGGGAGGAATGCACCTCAGCACATGCCTGTACCTTACAATCAGAGGAGTCTGGCTTACAGATATTGTACGACTGGTTTATGAGGCAGGTGAAAGACTACAGAGCTGAATGTAGTTAGCCTATGGAGAGCAGGATTTTCCTGTTGTGGTATCAGCTAATATTTCCATGTATGCTCTTGGAATGCTCTCTTTGGAGTTAGAAGTCCTTAAGTGGATTAATTGCCTTCATTTTCACCCTGTGAGAGAAGACAGACAGGTAAACAGTTAAACATTTCCCATGGAAAACATATCTAAATTAAACCAGGAGAAAAATCAGGGCTGGTAGTCACCACGTAAACCCCCCATAAACAGCTACAAAGCAACGAGGATCCCACGTGGTGCAGAAAACAAAGGAATTATCCATTCCTTCTGTAAAGCAGACACACTCCTGCTGTGACTCAGACCTCTGGGGAAGTCAGGGTCCCAGCAGCACCTTACCTCTCCTCCACCTCCTGTGCCTGCTGCCGGCGCCCCCTCTCCTGCCGCCCCCGGCTGCTCGGGCGGCTGCGGCACAGCCAGGTCCTCCTGCCAAGTCACAAGAGAGATGTTTGTCCTCACTGCCAGCTGCAGAGTCATCGCCCTGATCTTACACAGCCTGTTTGAGCAGACGGCGTGAAACGGCTTCAAGCATTACACAAGCAAGTGAAATACTGACATTAACAGATGGCAAATACAGCCCAAAATCCATTTTTTCCGCATCTTGTTAGAGTACCTGTCTGTGGAAAAGCAATTCCATTTCTTACAGCCAGTTTAGGGCCATTTTCATACAGAAAATCAGTTATTTTTCTAAAGTTTTCTTTCCTGTCACCGAGATCAGAGCTTTGACTCCTTTGGTAGGAAGAAATTTGTGAGGAACAAATAAATTTCCCTAGGCTAAGATGGATTGTGCCTCATCTTTTCCCACAGTATCTTACTTACCCTAAGCACTCATTGCCTAGATTAATACTAATTTCACATATAGCAATATTTGGTGGTGTTAGTGTCATGCCTCAGATAAAATGCCATTATCCAAGGATAAGCTTTTCTCTGTATTTGAAGTCTGAACATTTCCATAAGCACTTTGGGCTCTTTCGCTACTTCCCCACATCTTTCAGCTACCATCTTACTCAAAGAAGAAGAGGAAAGATTATATATTACCAGGCAATTTCTTTAAATGGGATTTGGCCACGTGGGAAGAGAAGACAAAACTGTACTGGATGTGCACAGGGGATGGACAGAAAGCAGCAATGCACCTGTGTGGAATCCACTGGTAAGGGCAGGGGGAAGCAGAAATAGCAGGACCTCTAGAGTCCAGCCCCAAATCACCAGGAAACTGCTGGAATTACAAAGCTTCTCTGTTCCCTCTGAGCAAACACCCAGCAGCGTCCCTGAATTTTCACTCTGTTTTCCCACGTGAAGTCAGGGTCACCACAGAAAGAACCTGGGACACATATGTTAGATAAAGGGAGAGTCAATCTTGCACAGAAGGGAGATAGTTCTTCTGAATGTCAACATTTTGGAAACACAAGGCCATCACTTTCCCTGGTACTGCTGCTGATGCAGTGCAAATCAAATGTCCCTGTCAACCCTACTGCAAACAGAACTTTGTGCTCCATGTGTTTTGGGGGACTCCACTCTTCCTTTTCACTCATGTTCTTATTTTCCTGTCCAGTCACAAATGTTCTCATCTGTAGGAGAACACCCTTACTGCTTTGGGGACTGAATTAGAAATTAAAAAGTAAATAAAAAGGGAAAATAGGCATTTTTCACAAAGATACATAGATATAAAGCAGAACCCATGAAAATTTATGCTGGCAATTGGATTGCACTCTCCTGTTGTCAGCAAACAGAGCTCACTACTCTGAATTTATGGAGACTAGTTCAGCCTCAGGATCCACTCTGTGGCTTTAAAACACTTTAAATGTGTATAGGGCCATATAAAAAAACCTGCACCTTATAACTCAGCAGTGCACATCAGGTCAGAGCAGGTAAACAGCCTCAAATTGTATTTTGAAACTTTACAAGCAGGTTGTTTTGACTTTTAGGTGGAAAGAAAAGAAACCTGCAATGCCAGCTAATGACATTAGCTGCAACAGCAGGTGCTTCATAAGTCTTTTAAAGTTAGAGTTACCAGCTGTTACATGAAATTGTGAAGGTGAACCAAAGGCAACTGCCTCAGGCACTAAGCTGCATTGGCAAATCTGGGGGATAAATCATAGGAACTCAAGGGCAAGTGCAGAGCACCCCATCTTTCTACAGGACATGCCCATCTAACTCTTCCTTTGAGTGGGGAGCTCAGCTCTGGCAGATGTGGAAACAGTCATGAAAAAGGGGATCCCTTCCTCAGGATACTGCATCCAAGAGCTATAGGTGGGCTGAAGAATCCCTGTTCAGCTATTGTGCTGCTTATTATATCCCTTAAATCGTGCTCTCTGCCAAGACTCTGCTCCTGAAGGACAAAAGTGACTCATCCACCTTTTTTTAGAAAGGGAATTGACCACGTTTCTGGAGAGTGTGTCTAAGCTGTGGTGGAGGAACCAGCACAATGGCAGGATGAGGAGGTGTCAGGCCACACACGTTCGGGACGGCGCCTCACAGCCCTTTTCTCACGCCCAGAATAACAAGGCTGGGATGAGGAAGAGCTGCGTGCCTCAGCTGGGTGGGGACTTCATGACTGGGCAGGAAAAAAATATACAGGAGGACCACGTGATAGAAGAGTCTTCACTTCAGATGAAGAGCCAGAAATTCCTAGGTGCTGATCCCAGCTATAACGTTGACTCACAGTATGGTGCTGGGCAAGGAAGCAGGGGTGAAAATTTAGCTTCTCTAGGGAATACCAAGAACTTTGCTGTTCTTTTTCAGTGTCCACCTCCTGATTAAAAGGGATAAAACATTCTAAGAAAAGGCATGTTCCAACCATGAAGTAATTAGCAACACTCCTGCTGCTCTTAAACAGCACGCAGATTTTATTTTCCTTCAAAAATTATGTATTGTCTTAGAAAAAGTATTTAAACTGAAAAAAAGAAATAAAAATCCCCTGACTTAATTTGTTATGGGCTGTTTTCTTCTGTTGTTGTGGGGGAGGTTGAGACTTTTTGGTTAGAGAGGAGAAAAATGAAGTAGGTTAACGTAATAGTTAAGTGAAAAACAAGACCTTAGAATTCATTACAGGAATGGTGTACAACTTTTAAAGTATTTTATGTATATAAATAGATTTGTATATCACATATGTGCACTATAGAAGATTTATATATATATAAAATACAATATTTCACTAAGGTTATGAAACATAGTTACATGTTTGGATAGCACTAATGAAAAACTCAACAAATTAGGACCTGCTATTTATAAAAATATTCCTGTGCAATGTTAAGAGGTCTTAAACAGAGCACACTATAGGCTTCTGGGTACAGATATTTTAATGTGTTTTTTAACAGTAGAGTTTTCAAGTCCACACTTTTTGCAAAAATAATTGATTACAATTTGATTCTTCAGATTTCTTTATTCCACAGGTTCTATGAAATTCCTTTTTTCAGCTAAGTGACTGTTGTACGTTACACTGGCTGAGTCCATACATGAAATAGAATTTATATTTTTATCCATATTATGCTATAGGACAGTGACAGGTTTGTTTTTTGTTTGTTTTTTTTTTTTCCATCCCCAAAAATTCTGAGATAAACAACCTTAGCAGCATTATCTCCCTTATCTAACAGGGAAAACATGCAAAGTCTAAATGTTGGATGTGGAACATTACTCATCAAAAATTCAACTAATTCAGTGGCAAGCAAGATTTCTTTTTTAATTGCTATTATTTTGGGGGTGTAAAAGCAGAGGGGTTCACTGGTAACCTACTGTGCTACAAATTTAACAGCCCACAATGAGACATCAATTGCATAAGGTGGAGAACGGGTCAGACTCCTGTTACTGCTCTTGACCTTGGGTGTGGGAGCAAAAGCAATGGTATTTGGCAGCATCCCCAAACCACTCCCTTGTAAACCCTCAGGCAACCTGAAAAGTCCTATGGATGGGGTGTCCTGGATGGGTTTCAGACTGAATGTGCTCAGAGGGATGCTGACAGCTCTGAGAGGTCAGCCTGGGATTGAAGTGAGTGGACCCACCAACAGCACAGGCCGATGGGTGTGCAGAGTTCCCATCCTCCCTGCAAATCCAGATGGACTCTTGGGGTAGATGTGTTTGCATCCAGCTCACAGCCAGACTCTCTTAGGGTTTCCTGGGGCTGCTTATGCAAATAATACATATTTAATAATGATTGCTTTATTATCCTACAGAATTACAAGGGCACAGCCTTTAGCCACGAAGCGCACACAGTCTTGTAGACTTTAGGGCTGCACCAGTGCCACTAACTCAGCTATTTTGCATGTAAAAAATCTACATCTGGATGCAATGATGAGGCTGAGAGGGAAGCACAGAGATAGTGCCTGTAGCCAGAGTGCCCCACACCATATGGCTTTTGAAGTCTCCCCTGCTCCATGGGGCAATGAAGTTTACCACGAGGATGCACCGCTGCATCAGTGAAGTACAGTGAAGCCTGAATACAACAGGGATGAGTTCAGACTAGTTATTCTACTCAGTTGTAAGGTAGTTTGGCTTTTGATTTCCCTCCTTCTCCTTCTTAGCAGCTCTGCTGTCATTGGCCTCTTAGATGCCCTTGGTTGCACTCTCCTGGTGATGTTTTCCCTGCCCAAACGAACTTTAACAGGGAGGCCACTCATCAGTTTCTACTCCTAATTCCTTTGGTGTGACCGTCTTGGTGGCGTCACATGATTTAAGTGAACAGAATTAAGGCCATAAACATCAACTTCTGCTCGTATTCAAGATGTGCAGTGGTTAGGAGAGCAGGAAGCTGGGGTGCAGATGGGGTACACGTGTGCTACGTCAAGCGCAGACCCAACGAACGCACCCAGCGGTTGCACCCAACCATCAACAGCTCAAGTAATTAATGGAGTGAAATAAACAAAGATCAAACCTAACTCAAAATGACAGAGCCACAAACTGACAACTAAACCGTACAAAAACTGGCAGGGCAAATAGATCTAAAGGGCAGATCTAGGTGGAGGGAAGCACTAGCTACTGGAGAAATTCTTCTAGTTCCCACGGGAGGGATGTTTTGTGAGTGTGTGTGCTTGTATATATTGTATATACATATATGTGCCTGTTCCCAATCATGTGGTGTCTGCAATGCAGCAAACTTTGTGCTGTGTCACACAGATGGAGCATTAAACCTCTTCTAAGACAGGGATATTTAGTGTGTGGTTATCTCACTGCAATCCATCATTGTCCACCCCAGGGACTAGGATGGGTGCGGAGCAACAGACAAAACACATTACTGATGGGTCTCATTCCTTTACAGAAAAACTGTGGAGTTTGTAATATTCTAACTTAGCTACTTTTTAGTTGATACTTAAAGACTCCTCCTAATCAGTTGATACTTTCTTGTACTCTGTTAGCAGTGACCAGGCCTGTGCCAAAATCCTACAAGCTGATGCCAACGCTACTTGAGGTTGCTCTCATGTGGTGCTGGGCACCCCTCCATAGGGGTAGTTACCTCAGCCACGTTTCCTTCTGCCTGGTTCTGAGTGCTCCATCGAGGACAGCAAGGAACAGTGGTGTGCCAACTGCCTCACGTTTGTCCACAATTCTGTGCCTGCCATGTTCTGTGAAGGGCAGAATTCTTCCCCATGGCCAGTCACCACCCGAGACAGTCACAGGGCTCAACCACCCCACGGCTGCTGCCCTAAGCAAAATTTAATCCAGAATCCTTCAAGTTCTCCATCCCTCACTAGCATGTGCCTGCCACTGATCCCAGCTGCCAGATGCACAGATTAAATGTCAACAGGCTCTCTGTAATTGATATTAATACTAGGAAGGCTGAGCTGGGGACATGCCTCCTAGGACACTCAACTGCTCCCCCCCTTCCCCCCGCCCCCAAATTGAGACATCACATAGCTCTGCTCAGTGCCATGTATTCACTCAGATGCCCAGGTACCTCTACCAAGTCAGCAGGGAACAATAGTTGAAAAAAGACTTTTTTTTTTTCTAAAATTTACCACTAACTCCTCCTTGCAATTAGGAGGGAGGACAGGATGGAGCATGAACAAGTCTCAGGACTACATGTAACAGCTCTCAACCTTCAGGAGCTGAAACACTTGTGTCTTATTCTCAGATTGCAAGCTTATCACAGTAGGTATTTATTTTTTAAACATCTATCTGCTATACCTTATCACTATTCTTACAGTACCTCCAGTGGGGGTCTCATGCATTGCAGTGCCTGGTGCTGCTCTTGGCAGCCTCTGGCTGTATTTCCATTAGCAAACCATGCAGCACAATAGGGGCAGGGCTGGAGAGAAAAGAGCTGTGCTAAGAGCCCAGCACAACCTCTCTGCTCCTTTCAGGGCCCTCAATTAACCATTGCCAGCAGGGATGTGCTTGGTGTGCACACGGAGCTCAGTCTGCCCTGTCATTGCTCTCCAAAGGGTATCTAGCAGGTGCAACTGAAGTATGGGGAGAGAGGATGACTACAAGATTCACACTCCTAATCTAAGCTGGACTAAACCAGTAGAGTAGATCACTCCTCTCTTTTACAGAAACAAACATTTCTTTTCCCCCTGAATTTATTTCTCCTGTGACTTCCTTTGCCTTGCTTTTCTCCTCCCACTTTCATTCTGTGTACCACTTCTGCTGTTTGGCACAACACCATGATGCTATATCCAAAGCAGTCTGTCCTTTGGCACGTGACACATCACACTTTTCTGTCTCTTGATTGATCCCTATTTTAACTCTAAGCGGGCAGACATCAATGGAAGATGCCAAAATGACAGTTCAGATGCTCAATGCTTTAATCCTCTGGAATACTCACAGTTTTTCTATGTTGCCTGTAGTCTGTATAACACAGAACAATTACTAGGGTGAAGGAGTCACTGATTTTCTCAAGGACTATCTGCACAAGGATGGAAACAAGTGACATCGACTCATTGGACCTCTGAAATTAACACTTGTTAAGTGGTAGCTCATCAGTCTTTGGGGAGGGGAGGAGGGGGTGCTCTCACTTAGGATGCCAGGGGAAGAGGGTTGCTGCTGCTCAGTCCTTGCCAGAAGGGGAGACAATTCAGTATCTGCAGGATAGATTCCTGCTGTCAGCAAATTCCTAGCTCCCCTGGGTCAACCACCCTGTGCCCGGACAGTCAAAAGGTAGGAGGGGGTAGCCTGGCCCCATGGAATTAGGAGTCACTGTTTGCACTCCTGCAGCCTAACCGCTGTTCCCTATGGGAGTAGAGATTAATCTTATCCCAGGGGCTTAGCAGAACTTCTGTATCTGCCCTTTTCACGTGCTTTCAGGAGGACATTTTGCGTCATTCATAGCTGGCATTCTCTTTTGTTAGCCTATTCTCTCAGGATTTATATGATGTGTAGAAGTTTTGTTTCACATCACAATGTGTTTACGTGCAGGTCAGGAAATTAATCAGCCAACTGTCTCAACAATTAAAACAATTTTGGCTGGCCTCTCTTTGCTTTGATTCTGGATTTGAGCTGCTTGTGACTCGTCTAGCTCATGTTGCTACCAACGCCATTGACCACAGCTTTCTGAAGAGGGGAAACACAGCCAGGATGAGCAAAGAGCTGCCAAATATCAGCCTCATGGACTGTATAAGTGGTCGCTGTTTGTTACCACCTGGTGAGAGCATTTTCTCTAATGATGCAACTTTGCCTTCATGGAGGGAGCCGTTCTGCTCCTTCCCATGCCCCTTAATCCCCCCACTTGAAGCAACCCAGTTTGTCAAATTAGGCTGGAGAACAGAAGACATCTTGTCTGAATCTGGCTTGAATCCGTGCAGGATCACGAGGACTTCATCAACAAGTGCTTGGTGGTTGTCACAACCAGCCCCAAGGCAGCAGGAGGGTCAGGCCCTCCCGGGGCTTTGCTTGAATGGCTGCTGCCCTCTGCTGCTTGTGCATCTCGAGTGGTTCTTTCAAAACCAGGCATTACACAACGATACTGAGCATTATATAAAAGCAGGTATTGCTGAAAAACCTCTCGTTGAATAGGGAAACCCATAAACTGCACGTGTTTGCAGATACTTTAAGTGTAATCCAAAGGCAACTCCTCCATCCCTCACATCACCGAAGCAACAAGCAAAACATACCTTTTTCACAACTCCTGTAGTGGCCACAATGTTCTCTGCTCCTTCTACAGTCTTGTTTGCCACTGTGTTCACACTGGCTACCACAGCTTCTCCCACCACGTTGGCCTGCTCTTTGGTCTTCTCAGCAACTAGGATTTCAAGAAAAGCAGAGTATCAACGAGCTAGGCATTTCCAAAAGGCTGCCAAATTCCCTGGGACAATAAAAGGATTGCCTTGAGGTAAGAGAAGAAATTGGCCCTAGTACAGTCCTTATTTGGATCATTTTATATGATGAGCGCACATCTAAATTTGACAGTGTATGTGAAGGTTTTGTCTGACTCAAAATTGGGCTCAGAGAGCAGCTTTGCAGCCTGTCAGTCGTTGTGGGCAACAGGAGAATGAAAGATGCTAAAAGACCATTGTGCAAATAAGGTATTTTGCATTGCAGGCTACATACAACCTTTCCCTGGGTCCCTTCTGTAAGAGAAAAAATTGGCCCTAGTACAGTCCTTAGATCATTTTATATGAGCTCACATCTGAATTTGACAGTGTGTGTGAAGGTTTTGTCTGACTCAAAATTGGGCTCAGAGAGCAGCTTTGCAGCCTGTCAGTCGTTGTGGGCAACTGGAGAATGAAAGATGCTAAAAGACCATTGTGCAAATAAGGTATTTTGCATTGCAGGCTACATACAACCTTTCCCTGGGTACCTTCTGTCTGCTTTAGTACACCTGGGTAGAGAAACGTAACCCTCATGAAATTCTCCAGGGCAAGGATCCATTCATCTTTCTTCAGGGCAGTCCATGCAGCTGCCCTGCCTTGCACCTTAGGATACCTAGAAAGATCCCTTATGGTCCCTGACTCTGTGGCTGTCTGACAGGAGTCTCCAAAAGACCACAATTTTGGCCGGAGAGGATCCGATGTGAGTGAATCCTCTCTGCAGCACTCCTGACATTGTGAAACATCTAAATTGCTGTGAACCATCTGAGACTGCCAAGTAACAATTGTTAGATTTCTTTGACCTGCCCTACTGATTAAATATTTTCTCCCATCCACATGCACTGCAAACACCAGACCCTGAACCATCACTCCTGGCAAGCATTCTCCATTCATCAAACAGGAGATCTGTGGTGTCCCACAGGGACTTTCCATTTGGCAGGAGCAATGGCCTTATCAAGAGGTCCAGAGACCCATAATGGATTTCCACATATCTTCCAGGGCTGTGCTCTTACCTGAGGTAACACTTTGCACTACACCTTCCTTGGTTTTGGTACCTGTGAAAGAAAACACACATTCCATCAGTGCTACTGGGCAAAGAACACCCTGGTTACTGGACATGGATGGTCTTCTGTTCTTGCAAGGTGCAGTGGGGAGCTGTGATGCTGCAGGCACCTCCTGTCAAGGTACAAGCCATTTGTAGAGCCAGCAGAAGGGACTGACTTCCTTTCTCAATAAAGACAAT
Organism: Merops nubicus; assembly: GCF_000691845.1. Taxonomy (NCBI): domain Eukaryota; kingdom Metazoa; phylum Chordata; class Aves; order Coraciiformes; family Meropidae; genus Merops; species Merops nubicus. The sequence continues at coordinate 25,485 of NW_008627724.1, forward strand.
GAGTATCTTTGTGTCAGGAGTTGGATAACTTCTATCACAAATTGTCTAGAGATGCTTCGACCTCAAAAGTCTTGATTATACCATGCTGAAGTATGAAGAATTGTCCCTAGATTATATCCAAAATGAAAAGAAGAGTTGAGTGGAGATAAATCAATGTAAAGCCAATTGTAAAAAAGAATGTATATTAAATTACCCAGTAAAATCTCACCTACTTCAGTCTTTCAAGACAAGAAGTCATATCTGTGACTCTCTCCTGCCTTTTAGCAGGATACTTGGCTGCAGTGGTCATTTAAACCTTCATTCTATACCTCTAATAAAGACTCTGGAGAAACCTGAGGCTGAATTTACAGAACACTCACTACAAACTTACTAGATTCCCATTTCAGTGCCTCGGCCTAGGCTGTAAGTGCCTGCTCACAGTAATACATCAAAAGCAGATGTTTTTATCTCAGTTTACAAAAATACACCGTATGCATGCTTACATTGTAATTTATCTCACTGTTCTCAAAGCAAAAAAAGCTAAAAAAGCAAAAAAAGGATGTGAGGGCATTCAGTTTGCAACATATGTAGCCCTTAAGGAATAAATAATCTCTGCAGTTTTCCTCCAGGTTTGAAGTAACCCACTATACATCCCTTCTATTCATGTACTGCAGCATGCATGCTAAATCATATGGTAAGGGTGGGCAGCCCCACAGTTACTAGATGCTTTTTCATATTAGAAAAATAAAGGATCAAATTTATCTCTGTTGGAAGTTAAATAAACAAGTGCCAAAATGTTCCACTGGTGCCGCGTTGCTGTATTTTGTAAATCATCTGTACAGGCTCTTTTCAAGTCTCCAGTACTGATAAAACAAGGAGATTTTGATGGGTAACTGTTAAAATGGTAGAACTAGAGAACCAGGCAGATCTTTAACTCCAGATGTACTGAAGCATTCATGGGTGTGGTAGGAGAAATCAGCCACAAACTTCATTTTGTTCACATTAATAGCTTCAAAAGCAAAACAGGTGCAGCACCCTGATAACAACAGCTTCAGTCCAGCTCTGTTCTGCCTGATATATGTTATGTGTTATTGAACGTCATTCTCAATTGTTGACTTATTTTGGTGGTTATAACAGTTGCCTAGGGCAGAACAAAGCTGTTCTCCCACAATATGCCCTGAACATTTCACTCCACCCTCCCGAACTGTGTTAAAACTGAAGAGATGAAATCCTCACACTTTACACTGGTTACTGCTGTGAACTGTGATTCTAGTGATGCATCTGTGTGCACAGTTGATTGGATTTAGTAATGAAGCCCATGCTATGCAAATGGGCACAGAAGCCCAGCAGTGAGCAGAGCAGATGCAAGTCTCAAGCCATAAACATGAGCCCTCCCGAACTGTGTTAAAACTGAAGAGATGAAATCCTCATACTTTTTTACACTGGTCACTGCTGTGAACTGTGATTCCAGTGATGCGTTGATTGGAATCCAGTTGATTGGATTTAGTAATGAAGCCCATGCTATGCAAATGGGCACAGAAGCCCAGCAGTGAGCAGAGCAGATGCAAGTCTCAAGCCATGAACATGAGCTCCTGAATGGGTCAAATGCACATGGTTCAATTCAGATGCCACCCTCCTTTAGTTTCCCTCCCAGGGCCATCTCAATATAAGATTGCTACAACATTGATTCGACATCCATGATCTCCTCACATCAGACAGATGTACAAGCTCAGCCTTTCTTTGCTGTTTTTTTGGTCAAAGAGCAGTTGTTAGGTAAGCAAAGTATACAATGTGTTGTACGAGCCTTGCAACATGTTTCAGTTTTGCAGTAAAGGTGAAGTGGTACTTCTGGATGCCTTTTTTTACCAAACTTTTGATTTAAGAGGACTATCTGGGCTTGGTTCTTTTGCAGGGTGAGGGAAGTGGGTGGATGCCATATTTTCTGATGGAAAATAATTCCAGAAAGGAGGCATGCAGATCAAAGAAAATCACCCAGATCCGTTTCCCAATGGATGCAATGACTTTGGGAAGTGCCACTGCTGCAGCCTGGGCAGAGCTTGCCTCATCCTTCCAACCCAGTCCCCTGGCCACACCCCATGACTCAGGCTCAGCATCCATTATGCACCACATGAAATGCGACCTTCTGGCGCATGCCCTTGCCTGCAACCTGCGTTTGTTGAATCAGAAAGCAATCCCCAGATGCTCAATCTCATTTCACTCGTTCGTCCTTTGCCTGCAGCTTGTGTATGCAGAATTAAAAGTTCATCTATGCTGCCTCTTCTGAGGGCTGTGAGTCACCTGTAAGAGCTTTGGTATCACCAGGGTGGGGCTGAGGTGGTGGAGTGCTGTGCAGTGGTAAAAGGTCTACAGTAGAAGAGAATATTATGATGTCCTGCCAGGGTTCCTGCTGGAGTCACTGTGTTGGGGCAGAGCTTGGTGCACTGGGGCTTTCTGGGACACACATGGCTCAAAGCTGCTCTGGAAAACTGGAATTGCATTCTTTGTTGAGCCTTCCTGAATTATAGCATTAAACAGTACTAATGACCTTATACTCAGTACTCTGATGTAGCTTTGCCTTAACTTCATGAATTAACTTCAGCATTACTTAGCCCCCTATTTAAACCAAGTCAAAAAGACAGCCCACTGAATCAACTGCTGGATACACATGAACTGTGAGGGGATTCACTGCCACTTGGGTGTACTCACAGCCTGTTACAACTTGGAGAGCAGACTGTCCTTTTATTAAGTGCAGAGCTGGTCCATGCTACAGCATTTCTCTCTCTCTCTTTTCCACCCTACGCCTCCAGGCAGCCACAGAGCAGGGCAGGAGCACCCCACATGTGTGACTCCCCTGGGGACAGCAGTGCTTCTACCCAGCCCAGCTGTGACCTGCATTGCAGTGCTAGCACGGGAAGGAGGCATCTCCACCTCTGGCACAGGCTGTGAGAACTGAACCTGCTCAGATGGGAGGGGTGAGGTGGCCACCGTGCCCTGGTGGTTCCATCTGCTCCAGGGGGGTGCCTGTGAAAGAGCATCATTTTCTTCTCCTGGGGTGGCAGCAAGTGACTCACCAGATGTGGTGGTTGTGCCCAGACATCTGGAATTCTCCTCAGAAAGTCAGCAATGAGTTAACACAAACTTGAATAAAACTCAGGGATCCACTTCATCCATCTTAGGCTTTGGGTATTTTCCTCCCTCTCCTGATGTTTTGAAAAGACCTTCAAGCTTCTCTACAAGTATTATTTTCTTCTAACTTCCAAAATTTCTAATTGTGTCACATAATGCTCTAGACCAAGCTGCTGGGATAAGGCTCTGCAAAGGAAGGAGAAGGGAAGGAACAGTTCTGATCTCTGATTAACCCTTCATGTGGCACAGAGTGAGAAAAGGCAGCACAAACAACACACTAATCCTTCTAGTTTTAATCGATATACGTGGCCTTTACATTCTCTGCTGATTTAAAAATCAATTCTCTGAGCTAATCAGCATCTGGCCTTTACTTTTCCTGCCTGTGAAAGACAGAATTTTCCTTAAAGGGCTGAGCATCCCCCCTCATGCAACAGGAATTGAGTCAATCTCAAGGCAAAGCCCTATCCAGTGCATGACAGGGCAGGAATTGGCAATATACCAACCAAAGAATAGAAGGAGAAAGCACTTTATTTTCACCTTGATCCCTATTTGATCCTCTTTCATAGATTCATATTTTAAGAAGGCTTTTTAGAACACTATTGCAAAGGTTAGAATCTCATGAGCAGACAGCACCTCACGGCTGTGCAAAGATTAAAACTGGGTCACAGCACGAAGATGACTGAATAGAAATGTGAGGAATTACATATAAAAAATTGGGATGTTGGTGGGGAAACAGATGCATCCTGAAATCCTCACTTAATAATGCTGCTGGCTCCTCTCAGGGACCTCCTTGGTGTGTCTCCTGAAGCGTGGAGGTGAGGCAGAGACCGGCAGTGCTGAGATGCTTGGAGAGCAAGTGACTCACCCTGCAACCATCAGTGAACAGTCATAACAGAAACCTGCCTGGGCATCTGCTCCCCAGCATTGTGTTAGTTCTGGCCCTTTCTATGGCCAATATACAGCTGGGGAAACTGAGGCACGGGGAGGATGTGGCACCCCGGGCTTACATAGTGACTCTGTGACAGAGCGGAGGATGCTTTCCAGACCTCCTGCTGTTCATTCCCAAGCTGTAGCCACAATATAATTTCCCCAGACTTTCCCAGAGACAGTCTGCAGAGCAATTAGTGTTCAAATATAGATTGAAAACAGTTCTCTCTTACCTACATACATCACCCCTTCTTTAGTCTTCTCCGCAGCCTCCGTCACTCCCTGCTTGGTCTTTTCTGCAGCAGCCACCACACCTTCTTTAGCGATGGAGAAACCTTTCTTAAAGACATCCATTCTTGTCCCTTGTTTTTGTATGACCTGGGCAACCTGAGCGAGGGACAGCAGCAAAAAGCACCTCAGGAGCTGGACTGCAATGAGCAGCCTTATCCTCAGCAAACGGTTTCTCTGCCAGGCTCTGCCTTTGCTCTTACTCCTCCGCTGGACGAAGATAGTGTGGCAAAGCCCACAGCCTTTGCTGGCTCTTATTGCTGAAGTATGCTGCAGTGGAGCCAATGCCTGTGTACAGCTGATACTGAAATATTAATGATATGCATCTGCTTGGGAAGATTTAAGAAGGGAGAGGGAGAGGAGGAGGATGACATCGGTAGGCAAGGGACTGTCTGGAAATTTTCCAGACAGATAAAGCTTTTAAAATATGCTGCAATACTTTCACTCACGGATGCTCTTAGGTGAAGAGGGAAACTTTTTATCTGAAGAGCTGAGCTCCTGCACGGGCATCTCCCCGAGGCTGCAGCAGAAGGGAAACACAAACTCTCCTGCTTTCCCAGAAGATGGAGAGCATGTAAAGCTGGTAACAAACCAACCGGGTCAGGTTTCTTGGTCTGGCAGTTACCAGAACACACCCTGCACCAACGGTAACAAGAACATCATTTCTAGTAAATACTAAGGGAAAATGGGAAGCAGCTAAAGCTTGGTGCTCAAGTGAGGGGATCTACAAGTCCCACTTGCTACATTCGTGAACTCCGCAGGCAATTAGTATAAATTACGGTTTTAACTCGGCTGCACATCCCGTTACAAAGTATCGTTTCTGAAAAATCAGCTGCCTGTTGGGGGAAATCCTGTTTCCTCCTCGTTTCTCTGAGCTGCACTGCTGCAGGGCGAGGTGGGGGTTTGACACCTCCAGCATCCCCCCGTCGGGCTGTGCTGCAGGGCACGGCGGGGAGAAAAAATCACCCCCTGGAGTACTGGTGGGAGAAACCTTACAGTCTGTGTGAAGGCTCCACCCGGCCTCAACGCTGGAAAAAATACCTCAAATCAACACCAGCAAACTGAAACTTAGTACAAACACCTGTGAAAGCAACTGCTGGTGCAACAACAGGCTTGATGATTTTCATTTATTTATTTTTTTTAAATAGTGCCATATCTGAAACAATGGAAGCCATGAGGCACCAGCCTCCCAGCACAAAACCTGACCAGCTTTGGCTGCTTTTCCTTACCAGGCCAACAGAATATGAAATCTAGAGATTTAACTGCTTTAAGGGAGGGTAGCACACCATAACATCATGAAGTGTAGTGGTCCATGAGCCACTGCTGCCACCAGTTATCAGCCTAGAGGTGTGAGATAGGGAATGACTACACAGGGAAGGGAAAAAAAAAGAGCTTGAATAAAAAATGTCATGTCTGTACAAACATGCAGATGTACACACAGTTCTCACTGTGCAACTAAGACTGTTTCTTTAGGTTTAGGGAGTGGTTTTTTCTTTTACTCCATACTGATACAAAAACTGTTGTGTTGTTTTTTTACTCTATACTGAAAAACTGTTGATCTGGAAAATAATACACAGATTTCTTAATCTTTTTCTCACAAATAAGTCTCCTTTACTTATAAGCGAAGAACAGATTTCCATTTGAATGTTAGAGGGGCCAAATCTCTGACAGACTAACAACTTTATCAATTGTTAATTTTAAAAGATGCAAGATTCAGAGGAAGGCCATAACAACATACCAATTACTGTAGACCCCTCATTGTTCTAGACTGTTACAGTAAGGGGTGAAAAAATGCTTTTCTGACTAGCTTTCAAAATTCCCTTTAGTTGGCTGATTGACCATTACCCCGTGTACAGCTGGTGCCCATTTCTGCTCCCAAGGTATTCTTCAATTGAAGATTTCTGTGTCTCATTGTGCCACACAACCAGTGGTTTAACCTAGCTGCTCTTTGAACAGTCACAAGCCTCCCATTAGGCACAGGGCAGGACTCTTCTTTTTACTATATAGGGTAAAAAGTGAATTCACTGTCTTTGGAAATTGCTACAGGGCCTATTTGCTTTTTCACTAGGCTTTCAAAGACCATTAAAGCAGGGCACAGAGCTACCCAGGGTTCTGGGTTTTACTGATATTTTCAGGAGAACATCTAGGCTGATAAGGCTATGTGAGAAGTGTGTTTTGATTTTGTTAAGCTATTGTTCTGTCATTGTGATTTGTACAATTGAATTCTACGTATTTTGCCTTGCTATAAAAGGTAACAAATACATGAAATATCAAGCCACCCTGGGACATGAAAGATGAATCATCACCAGATTGAATTAGCCAGTACTTGACTGGGATACTCCTTTCCTGCCTTCTCCTCTCCCAGTGACCTTCAGAAAGAGCTCACAAGAGGCATTTAAATGTTGCTGGATCCCTCCCAAGGCAGCAGACAGTTTACGCAGGCATTGTTTTACCTTGAAGCACTTCTAAAAACTTCTGGACTCAAGGCAACATTGTAGGTGATCTATATAGGGCAAGCATCAATAACAGCTCCTGAATGTTTGCCACCTCATGGCAACTGCAGGATGCTATTTCTGGCCTAAGCAGAGGATTCCATCCCAAATGGTTGCCAATCCTGCCTCAGGCAAACCTAACAACAAGAGTTAACGAAAGCAACCATGGCTTTAAGATTTTGCTAGGATACCAATTTTGTGCCTGGTAAGTTTTTCTCTTTTATTAGATAACATAATCAGCAGATAAAGAGAAGCTTCTCCAATGGGCAATTCAGAGAACCCAAGTTCCTATCACATCTGGCAACAAGCTCCTTTTCTCTGTTCTCTACCTTAGGAGTCAGTTAAGCCAGACATTAAGGTTCCTTTTTGTTTTTTCTATTGAGTTTTATTCATATTACTGTGAAAAGATATTTGTATCTCACAAACATTTACCTGATCTGCATGATACCAACAGAAACCTTGTCTTGACTTCTGCAATGACAAACCATTTAAGAGTTCATTTAACATCTCAATTCTGGCTCCCCAGGCCTGTCCATCGAGTCTTTTGCTGCACAACACTGTATTTTCTCAAGGGTCTCTGAAAGTCTTGGTTCTCCAAGTCCCACCCACCTAAACCTTTCTCTCAGCTGGTGGCTAATGTCTGGGAGCAGGCCTGTGCAGTGCTTGCCAGTGATTCTGGAATATGGAAAAGACAAGTCTAACTAACTCAAGTCTACCTATCCCCAAAGCACAGAAGCAAGGGAAAGAACAGAATGCAAAGAAGCACTCAAGGTTCCCTGTCTTCTACTTTGAATCTATTGCAGACACAAAGAAAAATAGGATTTTACTTAATTTATCTTCTTTTTTTTTCTTCTTTTTTTTCCCCTTCTCTTTAATTTTCCCAGTTGCAAGCTACTCTGAACACAAAACCTTGATGAACTTATGCTGGAGATTAACAGCTGTTTAAAAGGCATCTTGCTGGATGAAAGGAGTTGGATTTGGTCATGTTGTCTGAAAGACAGGTA
>NW_008627724.1:33325-48514 GCF_000691845.1 Merops nubicus
TTGTGGCTGGTAAATATCCTTTGTTCAGGAAGTTTTTGTTTAGAGAATAATGTTACCATTACAGGATCAAACCTTGCTCTATGTAAACAGAAATCCGCCCCTTTCTCTCTCCATTTATGAAAACTTCAGAATGCAGAGAGGAGAACAGTCTCGCACCATTCATTTTCCTGCAGTAAGGAAAACAAGCAGTTCTGTCTGACATCCTCTTGGCAAACACCATTCATTCTCCTGCAGTAAGGAAAACAGGCAGTTCTGTCTGACATCCTCTTGGCAAACTGTTTAGGACTTGAGTTCCTGCATGTGCGTTTGCATAGTTCATGCGTCAGTTCCTCTGCCAGGGGATGACAGACAAACCTTTTTCAAGGCACACAGAGAGCCAGCAGAGTGCTGTCAGTGCAGCAGTCTCTCCTGACTGATCCCTGCTGCAGAGTAACATTGATAGCCTTTGAGCAAGCTAATAAAAATATAGTCAACTAGCATTCATCTTTTTCCTCTGTAGGACAGACCAGTGAAAGGAATGGCTCCCCAGCCGTGCTCCCCCCTCCCCTGGAGCTGCTGCACACACACGCAGCCAGGGCATGAGACAGCATTTTCCAGCTCTAAAAACCAATGCCTAATGAGACGTTACTCCCTCGCTGTGCAGTCATCAACAAAACTGTCCTATTCATCTTCCTGGACATAAAATCCTTGCAGTTATGCAGTTTGCTTCAGAGATTTGGAGCTGGGACATAGGCATCTAAAGCAACACACGGTTATTCAAATAATTCAATTTTTTTTTGGCTTTTATAACATTTTCCCAAGGCTTTTTTTTTTTTCTTTTAAATCCATAGAACTTGAAGTCCATAATTAAGAGCATTATGTAGTAGGAAGTGATTCTGGGAGGACAGAAAAGTAACAAAGGAAAAAATCTGAATCTATCAATTGAAAATTTCATTTTTGAGGGCTCCTTCTCCAGAGGGACACTGTGGAATATCCAGTCTGTTTGATTTCCAAGTACATACAAGCCATTTATCAAGCATATCGTTTGGCATTGTTTACTGTGTGGTCACCCAGGTCCTGTTGAGCTGTAGCTGCAAGACTTCAACTCTAAACAGAAAGGGGCCAAGATGAGATTTTGCATTTTACACAGATTATCCAGAAGACAGTGCTGGTAGTTGACAACTTCATTATGGAATTGCAAACAAGACATTGAATTCTCACAGCAGGCAACAGTGGAGCAGGTCAAGAGCTGTGTTTAATAGAAATGGTTATTGTTACTTGACAAGACAAGAGTAGTCCTGAGAGTTATCTGCAAGATCCCAGGGTACACCAATGTATCTGGTGTAACCAGCAATATGAACTCTTTCAAGACTAGTTTGAATAGTTTGAAGAAGTATTTCTCAGGAACACCTGGGGAAAAAGTATTTTCATGAATAAGGGCACAGGGAAAAAAAGCCGCCAATGATTGGTTACCAAGAGTGGAGGAACAAGATTTGGTACTTGTAAAATTTAGCCGCCAAAATACAGAGCACAAGGGGTAGGGATTTTTGGCTAGCTGTTCTGAGAACTGCTAGAAACTTCTGAGAAGTATCAGGACAGCTCCAAACATCTCCACGTTGCTTTTATCACATCACTTACTGACAGGGTTTCAAGTATACTTTTGGAGTAACACCTATTTCCAAATACTTTCTCAAACTATGTTTTAAATTTGATTTATCTCCATTCCAGCAGGTGGTACCATGCTCCATAAGGTACACCAAGCCTAAACTAGGCAACTGAGGAGTGAATAGATATCTACTGATGTTAGCTGCTGCACAGTTGCCTTTCTCCTCTAGAAGGTAACTCCTACAAGAGACAGAGCTCAGAGAGCCATGACCAAATTGTTACAGCAAATGACCTGGTATGTCTGTTTTCCCTGGTTCTATGCTGAGGCACCCTCTCAAAACAAGAGGCAAAGTTGTGGTGTATCCTTTTCCTAAATAGGTATGCTCCTCATACCTGTTCCTCTACAGATGTCAAAGCAAGACATCTAACAGCTCAGTTTGCCCATAACTCTCATGTTGTGAACCAACAGTATAATGCAAATGTGCTATTCAGACACCCCAAATCAAAGCAGCTCTTATACAGAAACCTTAACTAGTGTGTAGTAAGGAAGGACCTTTGAATAATTCATGCCTTCCATGTGTTCATGGCAGCATCCTATGCCATGCCCATCACGAGGAAAGAGACGTTAGTCCCCGGCATGCTCAATATTTTAACATCTTTCATAACTGCTATTAAAAAGTCATGCTAAATTATTAACTTGCAGATGACTGGGCAGTCTGTGCCTCCTGATTGCTGTGCTCATAGGCAGCACCATTACTCAGGCAGAGGGTGGGTTCTTGCACCTGAGGGAGCAGCAGATATTCCAAGCCAGGACGACAGCAGAGAAACACTGCCCCACCACTTGGGAGGTATCACACCCATGAAGAATAAAGATTTAATGGGTGAGTTAAGACTAAGTGGGAAGGTATATATTAAAATACAAGTCCAAGGGGTTTGGAAGTAGGTCACAAGTGTAGGTCACAACTTCTATATCTGTAGCACAAAATCACTCTTCTGCAAGCCACAGTCACACAGTGGTTCATGTTGTAAGTCTGTTGTTTGTTTTGTCTCATGTTTGTTTCAGTTCCTTCCTGATAATGGATCTTAGTAAGTAAACAAATATAATGCTTAGGTCATATCCAGTTACTTGTAGGAAAGACACATTTGTATGTGAGCCATGGTACATAAAATATTTACACATTAACCTGTTACAGTGGGATGCACATAATTCTTAAATAAAAACAGCAGGAAAGAACAGAGGGAAGTTGCTTATTTCTTTCAGTCTGCAGTCCAGAACTTGTGATTTCATCTCCCAGGAGAATTGATGACAACATCAACAAGAGCAGGTTTTGCCCTTAAAATGATAAAAATCTCTCTCTGCCTTTCCCCAGAGGCCACTGTCACTGCCCTAGTGCTCAACTGCTCTTACACAGCAATGCCTGTCACAGGTCACTGACGGCATTCCAGCATTTTTCTAGGTTAAGCATATTAAGCAGAAAGAAGGGGTCAGAATGAGAGGGGTGTAGATCCAACTAGTAAGTAGATGTAGAGTCACTGCCTTTAATAACAAGGCCTTCCAAAAACCTAGAGAGATTTTGTCCTCTGTTTTTCAGCTGACATTGGAATGACTCCAGAAAAGTTTTGCCTTTAATGCTCTACAGGATGTACTGAACTTTGGGCTGTGCATCTCACCATTCAGCTGAGACATGATCCAGCAGTCCTGCACCAGCATTCCTACTGTTTTGTCAGTGGAGCATCATCCTCCTTCACTTTATTCTGGAGAATGCCAAAGTACATCACCCTGCAAGACAGTGAGAAAAGGAACACAGTTTACGACAGCAACAAAACTAAGAGCAGAAGCACCACCAAGTACAGCAAAATCAGTAAGAAAATGACATCCAACCTCCACAGCCTTTTTAAAATTTATTGTTAGGATGCAGTGGCAGAGGCAGCACTTCACAGCAGTTCTTCACAAGTGGTTTTTTTTTTGTAATACTAATTAAAAACACACAAAAAAAAATTAGGCATGAAAAGACAACCAAAACAGAAATTCTTAAAAATGCTCAATAATCCTTACCTCTCTGAAGGACTACTTCATGAAAAGCTCCCACTTTGATGGGAACAGGGTATGACTCACAGAGCTACTTTGCAAAGGCTGCACAAAAGTTGATGTTTATAAGCTCTTTTTCTGTTGTGCCTTTAGTCTGAATCCCTTTATGCCCACGATTTCTTTTACATACCATGAATATTCTGCTGCTAAACCCAGAGTATTTCAGCCTGTAAACTGCAGGAAAAAAGCCCATGTGCAGACACCAGAGCAAGCAGGTCCGTGACATTTTCCGGCACTGTAATGAGAGTCTGTTACACCACTTAATATTTTCTTTCCTTTCTTTTCTCTTCCTTTCCTTTAAGCTAACATCCTTTTCCTGTGCCCGAGGGAGAAGGCAGTTGATAAAAGCTGAGTTCCTGTTCACAGATAAGTTTAGAAGGCAGCCAAGCTCAGAAGTTCCTTGAATAAGCTATATTCCTACCACCTTTTTTCCCCCCCTCTGTCAGAGACGTTTGAGCCCCACACAGGAACCAGACTCACATTGTTCAATAGCCAGGGACGTTTCCACAGTAGCTGGGAGGATCGAAAGCTTTTTCCGCTCTTTGTTATAGATTTTTTTTTTTGTTGTTTTTTTTCCTTCCTTCTTCCAACTTTACAGCTAAAGAATGTTGCTGAGGCATTCTTGAATAAATCCAGGCTGAGCTCATTCCTGAATTAATCCAGGCTGAGCTGCAGAGAAGAGAACAAGAGACAGGTGTAACTGAGTGGGGAAAAACCCATGATGCTAGTAAAGCTTTTGCTCCTCTGTACGACAATAGGACTGGCAAAGCTGGTCAGACACTCAGCCCATCATGGATATTATGGTGGTTCAGTGCACAGCTCAAAGCCACACATTTCTGAGACCTTTATGCCCCCCCAGAGGACTCCTGTGTCACATGAGGAAGAAGGTTATTGGGAGGCAGAAGGGCTCGTGGAGGATGGTCAAGGTTACCCTTCAAGTATGATCTCCTCACATCAAGAAGAGAGAGAGGATTTTGAAGCTGCAAGCCCACGGCCCCAAAACGGGTGAGTACTCCTGTGTGTCTGTCTTACATGTAATGATAGTGCAATCCTGTCTGAAACCTTTATATCCTGTTGATAAAGGACCATTTTTCTCAGAAGTTTCTCATTATATATATTCAGTTCCAGGAATTAACCTATACCCAAATAGGAGGGCTTTAAATGTTCTAACTACAGAAACATAAAGCTGAGTTACTTGTGGAGGATGAAACCACGGATGGGACCAGTTCTTCACCTAGCCTGAGACAGCAGAATGGGGTTAGGGGTCTGGACACATCTGGCAGATGTGAAGCCTTCCTGTTCTGCTGTAGGACCATAAACCAAAATGCTACTTTTAGCAAAGCAGAACTAGAGAAAATTAATTTACTTACTTTTTCTCATCACAAACTAATGATGATTATTTTTGTTGATCGTGGCAACCTTTGCCCATCATCAGAGTGTGGCTGGCTGCAGACTTGGGCCTTGGAAATCATGGCAGGATGTCAGCAAAATAAAAATAGTGAGGAGTAAATATAACAAATGAAGGAATAATAAATAAGCATGAAAATTACTACAAATTCAACCTCTGCCTCCAAAAGGTTTTAATGACAGTGAAATGCTTCTCATGCTCATCTATAGCAGAAGAGCAGCTATCCTGAGCAGAAAAGGCACATACTTCACTCAAAAGATTTCCAAACACTATGATTTTTGTGAGTTATACAGGGCATGTAAGTAGGTCTCTAAATGTTTAAAATAGATGGAAACCAAGCAGGACGATGAATGAATCTTTTATAGCCCTGATGGATGGGTACTGCAGAGCCCTGTTTGGGAGAGCTGAAACAGCAGCACAGTGAGTGCTGTTCACAGCTCAGTGATTTAAGAATGCCCTGGTATTTTTCCCTATAAATAATCTTGAGGAAAGGAAAAAAAGGGAGATGAAAAGAGACTACAAAACCTTGCTCGTGTCATACTTCCCTTTCACGCAAACTACAGTACGCAGTCTTGTTTCTGATCTCATCTACCTGTCACATTAAGGCCTTCTCTTTGTATGTAGCATGGTGAGAGTATTAAAACACTCTTGTCATTCATCATTCATACTCCATCTTCCCCCAAATCTGTACCTCCCACCATTAACCTTGAGTAATTTTCTAAAGCCTCGAAGTGTTGACTTCCAGTTTTCTGATGGGAAAATGTTTCAATAACAACATGGGCTGTTTGTTAATTCACCAACTCCTGCTCAGTGCTTTTCAGACACTTGAGGAAGGCAAACAAAGCCTTAAGTGGTACTCTGGACTTCCATCTTATGCTGCAAGGTGGTGACCATTTGATTGCTGGCTGAAATGCTGAAAGTACCCTGAAAACTATAAGTACTGTGAAAATGCAATGATGTAAAAAGGTGCATGTATAGGTGAGCAAGATGCTGTGTAATATATTGTCCTAACAGGAATTTCTTCCTTTGTTATGTGTTCAGCACCAGCTTGGGTAATCCAGCTCAGCACCAGCTATTACTCATCCTAATTTCCTCCTAAGAAGAGAAATACTTCCTCCTTTTATGGAGATAGTTGCATAGTGAGTCAAATCGTTATGTTCTTCCCAATTAAAGCTATGTTGGTGATTACAGGCAGCCAAAATCTAGCCTGGCAGTAGCTGGGTATTTGTTGTTTTACTAGAGCCATCACATTTATAATGTACCCAAGCCCAGGAAGCTGGTACATTTTATGAAAGAAATTTGAGAGCTTGAGAGGAACCTTGTCCAGACATGAGGGGAGAGGGCACGACTAAGGATGGCCAGCACACCTCCTCTTGTACTGCACCCCAAATTCTAGAAGTCATTGTAAAGGGATGAAGTGGTGAGATGGTTGAACCTTCAAAGCCTGAAGTCCTCAAGTGCATGGCAGGAATACCCAGCTGTGCATAGACAAGAAGCTGTCATGAATTTGGTATTTCCTCCCTGCAAGCGTGACACATGCCTTGGAAAAAACATTGAGGAACTGGGCTTACATCTCTAAAGGGGATGAAACAAAAGATGATAATGATTGCTTCCTCATTACATCTCAAAATTTCACCTCATGGTTGAAAATCAAAATCATCATCTAACAAAAAAAATCAATATTGTTCAATCAATACATGGGAAAAACTATTCCCATATATTAGGAATAGTGGGTTTAGAAAATATTCTTAGGTTTTTAAAAAATTCATAGTATTATTTTTCTTACTGTAGTTATTTGAATAATTGAGACCATCAAGACAAATATGTTCAATGTAATTGGTCAAACAATCCTCTGGTTTCTGTTTCAACATGTAGGGAGAAATGATTCATTAGACCCCAGTCAAATGATGGGATATGTTACTTTACTAATGAATTCCTCTCAGAATAAAAAGGTTGTAATAGGCATTCTAAAATAAGCAAATTAGTAAGTAGTAAATGGCCTTTAGGTGAATTTTTGAAAAAGAGAAATGTGTGATCAACAATCCTTGTTTCAACCACTGTTTTAAGGAAGAACTAGGTAACAGCTTAGTATCTGATTGTTGCTTGTATCTGAGCAAAAAGGAGAAGCCCTTCATATTCACAGTGGACAAGTGTTTCTATGTGTTACTTAAAAATCAAAACTATCAAAAAAGGCCAATTTTCCAAAGGAAATAATTCTTTTTTTTTCTCCCCAGCAGCTGTGCCTCATAGGAGCTGATTGGTTTTATTTTAGATATTTTATTCTATTTCTGAGGTAAATGGATCTATGTACACCAAACTTTCAGCAGAATTAAAAAGGGAAATGAAAGCACAAGTATATTAAAAGATCTGTAGTGTGAAATTGCTGGACTATAGCATTTGTTTTAGCAACGGAAGATGAAGAGTAAGAACAGTTAAAAGAGGTTCTTGATTTCATAAATACTCAGTGCATAATCCCCAAAATAGATAATAAATACATTTTCACTCTTCATTTCCCATATAAAAGAGGTGCCCAGTGCAGGACTGGATAGGAATGCTCTGTTGTTACTGGTGGCTTTCCTGTGTGGATACAGGCAGCTAAAATGACTTGAAAAGCTGCCTGGGATATAACCAGATATTTGGAAGTTCTAAAAGTGACCCAGAAAACATGAAATAAGATCTTTAATTGGCTTTGCAATAGCTCATCACCTACTCTAATAATTACCATTAGGTGTAAACAATTCATCTGCTGTCTGACCAAGTCATGCTAAAAGGTCACTAAGACCACTATTGTTATGCTGACAATTGCTATGTGGATGACACACCTGACAGCTTATGAAAACCTGCTATAAACTGATAATCCCCCTTGGGGAGACTTCTTTCTCTAGAGCCACTTCCATCCAATACTTGGTAATGACACATTCCTGAGCAAGGCATGGTGCTGAGCTGGCATCAGGGGAGCTGAAGGAGAGGGCAACCTATGTATACATGCCCTCCCTTAGGCTATACAATTCAGACCTGGACAGGCAGAACTGGACACATGTCCTCCTCCCTGTGGCTGTGTGGGGTCCAGGAACATAGTGACCCAGTCTTTGAAAGCAAAGGTTTCCTGGCCCTAGGAAGAATACATCATCTTCTCTAAACTCTTCTACAAACTTACTACATTGATCAGAGATGCACAGAAAGACCTTTACTGTAATGACAGTCAGAAGAGCTTGTCCTCTCTCCCTACAAACAGGTTATTTCTCACCTCAAGCAACGGGCTATACAGTTCAGACCTGGACAAACAGAACTGGACACATGTCCTACCTGTGGCTGTGTGGGGTCCAAGAACATAGTGACCCAGTCTTTGAAAGCAAAGGTTTCCTGGCCCTAGGAAGAATACATCATCTTCTCTAAACTCTTCTACAAACTTACTACATTGATCAGAGATGCACAGAAAGACCTTTACTGTAATGACAGTCAGAAGAGCTTGTCCTCTCTCCCTACAAACAGGTTATTTCTCACCTCAAGCAACGTGCTGAAGCACCTTTAGTGGAGTGCTGTAGGCGAGGGCTCCTCACTTTTCTCAGCACTGAGCAGAAGTGCAGCCAGCTGGCTGGAATCTAATCCAGGTGCCCACAACATCAAGAACAGTCAGGCTGACAACTCAGGTTTCATGCACTTAGTGTTCATATTTCATTAAAAATTATAAAAATAAACAAAAGGTGCAATGCCACCACATGCTAGCTCTGAGAGCAAAGCCCAGAGCTGCCTGTACCCTCAGTTGGCCTGACCTGTCCGTCAAGTAACACCGTAAACCAGATCACTTAAGCATTCCAGGTTAAAAATAACCTTAGGAGAAAGCAGAGGTTATTTTTAACTTTGCCCTCAGTAACCACACTGACAGAGCTGGTCCCCAAACAGATGGCTCACCCAGTAAGGGAGAAATGGACTGTGGTGAGTGGACGGGAAGGAGGAGAGTGACTAAAGCTGGTTTCCCCAGCTCTGACAGTCTCACAGAACTTCTCTGTTTTTTCAGTAGTGTGATCATTGACCTGCCCTAGACTAGATGGTCCTGCTCTGGCAGGGGGGTTGGACTGGATGATCTCCAGAGGTCCCTTTCAACCCCTGACATTCTGTGATTGCCACGCAACCTCTGTTCTGCGTTTGCCCTCCAGCTGGGTAGGCAGTTTAGTTTTCCTTCTTTCTCTTTAATCTCCAAACACACACTTAGCTTGTCATCTATTGGGATTTTTCTTACAATTACAACATGTTTGCAAAAACCCAAACCAAACCAAAACATCCCCAATCCCCATCACCCGAACTACAAATAGGATAAGGCCGAAATCTTCAGCATAAGTAAATCCTTAATTGCATTAACATATTTTAAGGCTTGGACACACGATTCTATGAAGTAACCCTTGATTAGAGGAAGGCATCCTGATGTCAGCCAGGTGCATTGTTATCTCACTGAAACACACACCTCTTCTTCTAACTGGGCACTGAGACAGCCACAAAGAAGCAGGCCTCTTGTTGTGATTACCCAGGGTGTCAAAATGCAGAACAACTACCTATCCTCTGATGTGTAGACAAGCAGAGAAAATCCAAATCAGTCTTATTCTAAGGACAGTCAGAACAATGCTCAATCTCAACAGCTTGGTTGTTTTTTTTTTTTTTTACAGGAAATATTCATTGATTTAATTAAGATTGTTTCACACTGACTCATCTGTTCTTCAAAACCAGAGAGGGACTTTCTTAGGATGCTTATGGGATACTGAAATTTCCCAACAAAGGAGCATAGAACATACGCTTAAAATAAAACAGGTTTGGATGAAATGCAGCTAAGTGTGATCTTGGGCCCCTGACATCCTGCAGACAGTGGAATGGCCATTAAGCACTCAACAATAGCTTTTGCAGTGCCAGGTTCATTAGCAGAAGCACTGGTTTCCTATAAAAGTTAGGCTCTTGGCTCCTTTCAGGACTTTAGGAGATTCTCTGATATTTGGCTTTTGTTGAGCTGCACAGCTGCAGGTAGAACGACTCCCTGGTAGCAGGTTTGATGTAAATGACACAGCTTCATTGCTTGCCATACAGGAGATGTTAAGTAAAACAATCCTTTGGGTGCAGAGGGTTCAAGAGCTCACTAGTGCAAGTTGCAGCAACTCAATTTTTAAGCAGATAGCAAGGGATCTCATTCCAGCCTACACAGAACCACCACCAGCACCATTCCCATGTGGATCCTACACCTTCCTACTCATGCAGGTCAATAGCCCCTGATTCAGTGATTGGTGGTCAACCCTGAACAAAATTACACTGGTAGCCAAAAAAGTGTTCCAGGCAAACCTTGGTGCACACATGCTGCCTGGGAAGCTTTTCTTCCCATGCATTTTTGACTCACTGGCATCACCACAGCTCTGCTAGTAGGTGGCCACTGTCTGTGATTCTGGCTTCAAGAGAAGGTCTGGCAACCTTCCTATATATATATAGTCCTATACTAGAGGTGCACTTAAGTCTGAAGGAATCAAACTATGAAATCCAAGTGTAAGCTGCCCTCTGAACAGGCTGTAGAGCTTCTGCTGTGAGGAGGATAATAGAAATGAGGTAATAGCTGTGGATGCTTTGTGAAGAGGAAAAACCTTCTGCATTTATTTCTCTGAAGTAGTTTGTCCAACAGTTGGATTTGGATCAAAACTGGGTCCTAGCCAAGCCTGCTTTCTCTTTGCTCAGGAGGCCTTCATTGCACTTAGTATTTAGGACATTCATAAAAAGATGCATCTATCTTAAACCTGACGTACATAGTTGCAGTTTAGATTAATTAAATATTGTATTTTACTTCTGTTTTATTGAGGCTGCTTTTTCTTGTCAGTGAGAATTTTGCAGTGAGGGAAAAACAGAACACAGATTAATCCCCAGCTAAAGCCTTGCTCTTTTTTTTCTACTTCAATTAGTATAAATCAGGAGTCATTCTGTACAAATCAATGGAAAACGGTTGATATTGGAAGAATATAGCCCTCTGTTGTCATCTTGTAGCACATTTAAGCAGCAATAATTGCTTATCTGGTGCCTTTTGCACTGTATGGAAAAGAAAAGAGTCCTGGACCTGCAAAGTTTTATGCCCTGTCCGTGGCAGATGCAGGAACGGCTGGACAGGAGTTTTCAAAGTAGAAAAATAGAAACAGAAACCTGAGGAAACTGATTTGAAGGACAACTCTGTTCTACTAGTACAGCCAAAGGAATAACAAAACCTATGGAAAAAACTGTGTCCTGAAGCTTTTGTTCTGGCAAAAATTCCACTGTCCTAGGAAGCGTCTAAAATTATGCATTGCAGTGCTAATCATGAGAACATTTAACTAAGAAAAAGAAGGCATGTAAGTAGCTAGCTGAAGGAGGGAACATTACTCACAGCCACTATCATGCTGCAATTGTTGGTGTAGCAGTGCATGAAAAAAGACACTACCCCATCCATATTCATCTCAGCAGGATGATAATTACTGCAGACCTGCCATCCCACTTGATCTCCTGGTTCTGTGGGGTTTATTTTGTTTGCTATGAGGTGGCCTGGCCAAATCCTAGAATCAGAGACAGAACTGGCTGCATTTTGCTGTATTTCAGTAAATGCAGTATTATCCAACATCAGAAAAAAGTAATTTCAAGGTCAGTTTTTAGTTTAAAGACCTTAAAGGTTCAAATATAAGGAGCTTGAGCTAACATAAATTTGCTGGATGCTATTTAAATACAGACTGCTTTGTCATCAGATGTATTTAACCTCAGATAGAAGAATACATTTGCCTCAAAATAAGGCAAAAGTGGATAGATGCATGTGAAGACTACTCAGCAAGGTTCTAATAAAACCTAGGAAAAAAACCATCTGGTCTAACAAAGAAAATTGTTCAGATACTTTTTCCATGGTTAAAAAAATTTAAAAAGGATTAATTTGCTAGGAATGTGAACCAGGCAAAGCAACAGAACAAATGAAACATCTGCAGCCCTGAATTTGCTAGGGTTCTCTCAAGCGTTGCTCTAAATTGCAGCATTGTGAAGAACTTCACCATTCACCAGACTGCAGAGAAAGCTCTTCTGCTCTTTGTCACATGGGCAACTTATTTCTACTCCTCTTTCTCCTTGGCAGCAGAAGCTTGAGTCAAAAGGAAACCGTATTAAAGAGAATAAAAGCAGAGGGTGTTAAGTTGGTTCTATATTCAGGGAATGAAGCAACATAATTACAAAAGTGGGGGGGAGGGTGGGGAGTACAGAAGCAGAACACAAAGCTGCTGTGTTCCAGAAACCAACTGAATGAAGAAAGTGCTATTTGTGAACGAGCTGCTCTTTGAAACTTCATAGCCTGCTTCAGAGGCCACTGGTGCCAGCAGAAGAGCTCCTGCTCGCCTCACTGAACAGTGGATAAAGCCTTTCTCAGTCTTTACAGTGTTCCACTTAAAGAATGACATATTTTCCCCCAAGGTTAATACAGTTAAGGAGTATTTTTAGTTACAAAGTTTCCCCAAAGGAAGCGTTTGACAAGATGTGCAAAAAATACTGCAATAAAGGTTTCACCTTTGGACAGGTATTTATATTGCAGCTCGTTACAGATAGGAATGATAGGCCTTATTTAATAATTTGATGAAAGAATAAATTTTGATAAGCTTAATGGAACTTGAAACCACGAAGTGTTCTTGTGATTAAAACCAAAACATGACATTATATAGCCCTACAGCTCCTCAAATAAGCTTTTAAGATCAAGTGAGAGAGAATTAGTGAGCAGAGACTAAAAACAAGTGGAAAAAAATGTGACCAACGTTAAAGGAAGTTTTTACTGAGGATCTACCAGATTCCCCTTTTTTCATGCTATTCATTCTGCTTATTGCTAACAACTGTTCAAAGTAAGCATCACATTGAGATCAAGCATTGATTAACACACTAATTAATAACATTGATCAACGTGTTAATAGGTTTTGAAAAGGAATGATTGTATTTTCTATTAAATGTGCACACACATTTACATATGCAGTGTAGCAGAAGTACCCACAGTCACACAGTGCCATGTTCTTGCTCATACACGTGTTGATGCACTCAAACATTTCATTTAGATTTGCATGACTTACACGACTCAGAGGTCTTGTATGGCAGCTGTGTGGTGGGAAAAACAAATCAGCCCAGCTGATGATTCATAGGGCGGGGATTGTTTTCATTAGAAAAGAACAAAACCCTAAAGCCAAAGAATCCTATTTTTAAAGGAGGTTTCCACAACGAATGCAGACTCCTGCCTGGGTCTGGCAGGCATCTCGTGGGTAGACCCAAGATACTGTACCTAGCAATGATGCCAGTGAGCTCCAGCAGCAGCACCTGATCACTTCATTTCCCCAGAAAAAAGAAAAGCAGAGAGGCTTTGAGGGAGAAAAGCCACTCATGGCTATGGCTTCCTGAGCACATGAGAGGACAGCCTCAGTATGAGCATAAATCAAGCCTCTGTTTCAGTTACTCATCTTACACCAACCACTGAAAAGCAATGCAGCCTTAAAGCCTGGTGGACTTCTGAACACCTTGGAGAAAGACATCAGCCAGAGCACATCTGCTGGCTTTAAGTGAACCTCCTGGTAACACAAACAGAGCATTTGACTCTCAAAAAGCAGTGATTTAATGAACACTTCAGGATTTGTCTTCTGGTTCAGTCCCATAGGAAACAAGACTCCCATTGACAGTAGGCACAAAAATTCCTTCAGTCACTTGGAGAGGCCTTAAAACTACAGGTCCTCAGAACAGATGTTTTGGCTTGAAATCACAACAAAGGCTGCAGCAGCCTGCTTTCCTCTTCAGCTTTTCCAGTGCCTCAGGCTTTACCAGGTTCCTGCCCCTGCTTCTAAGACATGAAGAGTTTTGCTTGCATGAGTGCTCGCTGAAATCACAATCACTTTTTCCTTAAGAAACAGGGTGCAGAAAAGTGGATGTCAGAGCAAGGCTGGTGAACTGTTCCCAGCTGTCCCAGGCTGTCTGCCCTTTCCTCCTCATGTTTCCAGCTTCTGTGCAGCTTCCTCCCCTTCTGCCTGCCCGGCCACTGTGGCCACAGCTTCTGCTTTTGTGCAGGACTTGGTTCCCCATTGTTTCTCCAGCCCTCTCTGAGGGGCAAACTTTTTCCATATATGCTGATTATCAGCGATTTGGTTCCTGTGTTCCCATTTTAAAATATACTGCCTCAAGTTCAGCTGTTCTGCGCCAGACCCAGCTCTCATACCCCACACAATACTCTCCTTCAGTATACACAACAAGCTCTGAGAAACTCATGGAGTACAAGAACCTCCTGCTGCCTTCTCCAAAAACCCCAGCTGACATGATCAGTACTGTCTCATGATGCTCCTCGTGTTCTGAGAAATTAGCATTGACTTCTTACAGGACAGAAATTGAGTAGTACATACAATAGCATATAATATTTCTATTTTTTCCAGGTTTCATTTAAGCAGATATGCTGCATCTCTTGACCCCAAGCTCCAAAGCTTATAGCAACGGCTGCAAAGATACTGGAGGTAGAATAGCACATCCCTAGAGACACCAGAAAAGGAAACCCCCAAAACATGTGAAAATAGCACCTGTTCACTCATCAGATTTACTCTTGGCCATTCAAACTTTCCAAACTTTTTAGTACTGAGTTGCCAGTGACAGTATCAGGAAGAAGAAAAATGTTGGGAAAAAAAAAGCAAACCACCATAATGACCAGATCTTGCCATTGCTAATATGCCTGTCATACAGACATCTGACATAACAGAGTCACTCAGTCTTTGAGATTAAAGTGATCTTCAGTGAGGACAGCTGATGTCATGACTATTGGGGAGCTGTTTTTAATATGCCTGTCACACAGACATCTGACATAACAGTTGCTCAGTTTTTGAGATTAAAGTGATCTTCAATGAGGACAGTTGATGTCATGACTATTGGGGAGCTGTTTCCTCTGCAGGTGCTTTACTATGAGTGATGAAAAAAACCCCCTTGCAACTGATTTCATGCCAATGTGGAAGGTGGGACATGTCAAAACTGACACTGTGATTTAAACTGTGGAGTCTGGTGATTTTTGCTTCAGAGCAGTTAACAGCTCCCCTCCAAAGAGAATCAAGTGAAGTCCTCTGCTAAAACAGATCAG
>NW_008627725.1:0-6949 GCF_000691845.1 Merops nubicus
TGCTCCTCCAGCAGCACGTCACAGCCTGGCTCGGCTCCCAGAGGCAGAAACACGAGGCTGCAGTCACCAGATCCGGGCTTTGGAGCCACGGAGGACTCCAAAGAGGGCTGGAGACCGAGGGCAGGGCAGGGAGGTGGGCACTGCCCCCCCAGCAGGCACGCCTGGCACAGCTCCCTGGGCGTGTGGCTGTCGGCTCGGGTCACGTCTCCAGGCACGAGGGGGAAAGTGTTTCTGCAGACAGAAGGAGCTCAGCACAACCCAGAGCCCAGAATCCCCCTGAGATTTTGGATATTTTATCCCACTCCTGCTCCAGCCCTCGGCCAGGGACATCCCTCTGTGCCAATGTATGGCCCACAGCGGGGGTGTGGGTTGAGGAGACACAACTCCCAAACTGCAGGGCTGCTCTTTCTTCTCAAGAGGCAGACACGGCTCCCCAGGGCTGTCAGAGGGCATGAGCTTGGCATCCTCCCCTCCTCCAAAGGCAGAAGGGCACGTCTGCAACCCTAACACAGATCGATGCTCTTCGGTGCCAGCCTCCTCTGGCCTCAGCCCAGAGCCACGCTCACACTAATTGAGATTTCGCTGCCTCTCTCAGCCCTCCCAGGCTGGGTTTCTGCTGCTCTCCTGGAGAATGCCCGTCGCCAATCTGAATTTCACCCCGCAGCCTGCGTTGCCCAGCTCACCCCAAGGCCCCTGCGCAGTGTCAGTGCTTAAAGAGGTTCAGTGTAACACAACTTGACACTCGTGAGCTGCACTGGAATGTGAATAATGTCTGTCTGGTGCTCTGTGCCCCCCACTTCTCCCTCCCTCTTTCCTTTTAGATATATTGAGCACTGAGGGGTTTTTTTTTGCCACACCTCAGATCCGTAGAAGAGAGAATGCAACTTCCAGAAATCTCATGGGACAGAGTTTTGAGCAGGGTCTGTTGGGACAGGACAAGGGGGGGATGGTTTGAAACTAAAAGAGGGAGATTTAGACTGAAGGAAAGGAAGAATTTTTTGATGTTGAGGGTGGTGAGAGTTTGCCCTGAGAAGTGGTTTCTGCCCCATCCCTGGAACCATTCCAGAAGAGGCTGGCTGGGGCTCTGAGCAACCTGCTCTAGCTGCAGATGTCCCTGCTCCCTGCAGAGGGGTTGGACTAGATGCCCTCAAAAGGTCCTTTCCCACCTAAACCAATCTACGATGGCTCAGATAATTTGCTGCATTAAACCCCAGCCTTTGCCCACGCCAGCTGGTGCTCTCCTGGCTCTGTCTGGAGCTGGTGATGACATCCTGGCTCTCCACTGGGCTTTTCACCTTGCAGACACCACAGCCTGGTGAGCTGGCAGGTTCCCCTCTGGATCTCAGGCAATATCTCTCCTCGGTGTCAGACTGGCACGAGCCAAGAGTGGAGCAGCTCAGTAAGGGCAGCAACGGGCTGTTATGGCAGAGCTGTGAGTCCCTGAGAGCTGAATGCTAAAGCATCACTGTGTTCAGAGGGGAGGGTGAGAACAGCCTTAAAACAGAGCTGAAACAGCATCAGAAACTCTGTGAGGGTCAGGGCTCAGTGCCAGTTCAAGGGACCGTGGGCAGGGTGTGCTGCAGGGCACGCTTCAGAGGGTACAGCCAGTTTGGGGATGAGACATCAACTGTCCAGAGCTTCCTCAGAACCCCAAGCCTGTCTAGAGCAAGTCTGCAGGAGAGGTTGGTGCTGTATCCAGTTATCTGCTGAAGTACAAAGCTCTCCTCTCTCCTCTGCCACACGAAGAGCAGCGGGGAGCTGCGGGCAGCTCAGACTGGCACAGGGTACCTGGCACGGGCACATCGTGCTCCTCCCACAGCCCCGGGAGGAAACCTGCAGAGCTGTGGATTTTCTCTGGGGTTTGGGCATGGCCAGCCCTGCACAGAACCCCCTTTTCACAACAGCAATGAAGTTTTGTTTCTGCCAGCCCCCAGCCCAGAGCCACGGAGCCCATGTGCCACCGTCCTGCGTGCCCAGGGCACCCCCAGCCTGCCACCTGAGCTGGAAATGGGGCTGCTCCAGGGGTCCCCGTGGTGGATGGAGGAAGTGAAGGCTCGAGGGGGAAGGCAGTGTGCCAGCCTGGTGCCCAGCAGCCTTGGCCTGGCAGACTCACGTTTGTGATCCTTCTCTGCTTGTGCATGTTTAATCCTGTTTGAAAGAGGCTCTGACAAGCGAGGGAGACCCTCGGTGCCCACTGGCTGCACTCACCGAGGCCCAAATGCTAACAGAGGGCTCCTCCTCCTCACAAATCAGCCCCAAAGGAGATGTCAGAGAGAAATCTGCGGGGCAGGAGGGTAATTTTCATTGTCTTTGAAGAGCTGCGTGCACAGAGGAGCTGCTGGCACGGTGTACAGGAGCACTGGGGTGCTCCCCCCGGCCTGCAGCACAGCCCTGCTCACCAGCACAGGCTGGGCAGCTGCTCTGCCCCTTGCCTCCAGCAGGACCAGTGCCAAATGGGGCTCCAGGCCTTGGAGCAGTTGCACACTGCATCCTCCTGCATCCTTCTGCACCCCCCTGCATCCCTCTACATCCTCCTGCATCCCTCTGCGTCCTCCTGCATCCCTCTGAACCCCCCTGTATCCCTCTGCATCCTCCTGCATCCCTCTGCACCCCCCTGCATCCCTCTGCATCCTCCTACATCCCTCTGCATCCTCCTGCATCCCTCTACATCCTCCTGCATCCTTCTGAACCCCCCTGCATCCCTCTGCATCCTCCTGCATCCCTCTGAGCCCCCCCTGCATCCCTCCTGCACCCTCCTGCATCCCTCCCCACTAGACTCAAACCCCACAAACTTCCTCACAGGGCCCTGGCACATTTGCCCAGGAGTTTCAGGTGCATCCTCTGGTTCCAGTGCCCAGTCTCAAAACCCTCAGGGAGCCCCAGTGGCTCTTTCACCCCCTGGAGCCCAGGCAGTTCCCCAGCACTTTGGGAATCCAGCCTGAGCTCACCGGGACCACGCGGCCCCTGCCTGGAGCAGCTCGAGCTGCTCACTGGAGAGAAGCAGTGGAGACCTCAGGTAATTAGAAGGCAAAGTAGGGTGGGTTTGAACTTCTCCCAGCCATGGTGGCCTCTGCTGTGCTGGCATATTTCAGGCAGGTGACAGAGACCTTGCTGAGTGTCCTTGCTGGGAAGGAGTGTGATGGATCTGGCTTTTACACGGAACAAAGAGGCCCTGATCTGACAGCAGCGTGATGAATTGTCCTTCTTTCTCCCCCAAATGATTAGTTGTGAAAACTTTGCAGACTGTAAATATTTACCAGGGAGCCCACAGCTCTCACCCAGCCTTGGAGAGCAGAGAGACATTTGTTTTAATAAAGCATCACTTAATTAAGATCAGCACTGCTCCCTGGCGTGTGGGGGGCTGTGCTATGGGGTCATAGGGAGGGGGAAAGGAGAGTTTCCCAAAGCCAGTTTCTGACCTGCTAGCAGCAAAATAAACCATCCTGACTTGCTGGGGTCCAAGCAGAGCAGGAGCAGCCCCAAAACATCCCAGCAAAGCCTCATCCCTTTGCTCCAGGTGCCAGCTCCAAGGGCACGAGCACTCCATCTTCACTATATAATACACCCAAATTTCAGCCCCCATCTAGGGAAACTTCTGCACTACAACCAGTAGCTCCAGTGAAGCATTTTGAGCTTGAGGCAGTCATGAAATTGGAAGTAAAGGAGGGTTTGGGGCTATTTCCTATTGATGCATCCAGGCAGGTGGGGACAGACCCTGGGCAGGCAGCTGGGTCCTCTCCTGCCCACAGCTCCCAGGATGGGAAGGTCCCATCTAGGGCTGGTGGTCACTGGGGATAAATTCATCCCCTGTGGCTTTGCAGAGGGTTAATTTGTCAGAAAGACAAAAATAACCTCCCCAAAGTGATGTCAGGGCTGGGAGAGTGGCTGGAGAGGAGGAAGCAGCTCGGTGCTGTGCCTGCTGTGGGCTGGGTAATCCGGCTGGAAGTCAGCCAGCAAAGGAAGGAAATGTCTTATCTACAGTTTAAAATAAAATAAAAATCAGAAAAAATAGCCCAACAAATGGAGATATATAGTAAGGGAGGGGAATTTATAAACAGGAGCTTATCAGAAGGCAAAGCAGATAATAAACAGCTCTTCAGCTCTAGGTCTTGTGCTCACAGAGGACAGAGAAGAGAATGGGATTCCTCAGGAAATGGCAAGGGCTGATAAAAGCCCACAGTGACTTAGCAAACATTGTTTAAAATTAAATAAAATAAAATAAAATAAAAAGACAAAAAGCCTCTCTTTTGTCTTCACATGAAGAAATTACCCACAGCCCTTCAACAGCCTTACTGGGCTCTGAACTGGGTGAACTGGGAGAGGGAAAAACCACCACTGCTGCCTCCCAGTAAAACCAACCCCAAACGAGCTGATTGGAAATTCTCTTTCAAGAATTAAAGTTGTTTTGGTTGGAAAAGACCTTTAAGGTCATGGAGTCCAACCAGCCCCCAGCACTGCCAGGTCCCCACTGCCCCGTGTCCCTCACCCCACATCTCCACAGCTTGGGAACCCCTCCAGGGGTGGGGACTCCACCACTGCCCTGGGCAGCCTGGCACAGCCCTGGGCAACCCTCCAGGGCAAGAAATTGTTCCTCAGGGACAACTTCAACCTCCCCTGGGGCAACCTGATGCTCAGCTTTGGGGTTTGCAGCCCTGTCAGTTTGTCCCCATGGGCTCTGCACCCCTGGCGTGGCGCTGCGAGGGGCAAGCAAAGAGGGGAACCCCTGAGGAGCCCCTAAAATCACCTCTGGCTGCACATGAGGGACCACACTGGTGCCCCTGAGCTCCTTCTCGACCACCCAGGCATGGGGTTATCCACAGCACCCCCCATAGCTGCCCTGGCTGCTCAGTTCCAAGCCTGGGCTGTCACCTGCAGAGCTCAGAGCTGGTGGCGTTGGTGCCATCAGACAATTATTTCCCTCTCCCTCTCATTACCTGTGTATTTATTTACAGTCGATTGTTCCCTATTTTCTTCCCATTTATGTAGCATCTTGTTTATGATGCTCCTTAAACGCCTGGCGTGGAGGTAATTATGTCTCTGGGAAAGCAAAGTGAAAACAAAAGCACACGTGCACCCACACAAAAAAGGCAAGGGAAGGATTTTTTTCCTTCTTCTAAAGCTCTGTCTGCAGGGAGCCCTTGGCAGGTTGGTCCTGCCCGGGCCCTGCCAGGCTCTGGCAGCAGTGGGATGGGCATCACCGTGCCATGGGCTGCCTTGGGTGCATCCTGCTGAGTTTTCCCACTCTCTGGACCGAGGGGGAGAGGGGGCAAAGGGATGGAGAGCCCAAATTGAGCTGGGAACGCCACGTCAGCACTTGCTGGCTTTACTTTGCTGAGTGTGTCTAATAACTGAGTTATAGTTTTTCAGCTTGATGAATTCTTTTATTCCCGTTCAGCTTTTCTTCTTATTATTATTTTTGGTAGCTTTATCAAGGGGTGATTCTCTTTAAGCCATTATAATCAAATTTGCAGAGGAAGACCTGAATAAGCAGCCTGCCACCAAGCACTGCAATCCTTCAGACGTGCTGCCAGTGCCACAAAAGGCTCCCAGCCCTGCTGGGGAGCTGAAGAAAAGCTCATTTACAGCCCAGAGCCAGGAGGGATCCAGTGTGGAGCCCAGTGGGATCCTTCCCAGCACTCAGGCAGGCTGGTGTGGATGCTCTCAGCTCCTCTGTTCCAAAAAAACTAAGTCAAACCCCAGCCCAGGTCACTGCTGGCTGGGCCAGGCTCCCACAGCCCCACTCCCATCCACATCCCACACATTTTTTTCCACGTATGCTAAAATTTGGAATTCTTTCTTAATTTGAGCTCGTTAATCTGGTGGTTTGGGTGGGATCAGGAGCCAGGGTGGAGCAGGGCCCCTGCCTGCAGTGGGGGTTCCTCCACCTCCAGTAATGCCACAGAAACGCCTCCCACTCCTTTATTTATTTTTTCAGCCTTTCGTCTATTTTACAGTAAATTACCTCCGTTTATGGCATTTTTTTTCTCCCTTACATAATTGTTACAAACAACCTTCAAACAACTTAAAAGCTGTAAACGTTGCAAAGGAAGGAAGAGGAAATTATAGAGACTTCAGTGCAGAGGAAGGAGAACTCGCACGTCGGTGAGGCAGGGGAGGCTGCTGGAGCTGTTTGCTCTTTTATCTTTATTTATTTAGTTCCTTTTTCTTTCCCAAAATTGCCTCTCTCCTATTTCCTCAACAAACAGCCAGCTGCAAATAAATATCTCCTTCCTTGGCCAAGAGGGATTTGGGAAGCAGCATCTCAAACCGCACCGACCTGCGGGAGGAAATGTCCAAGGGCAGCACAGAGCCCAGGGGGGCAATTTGGGGGGGGTCCTAACGAGTTGGGGGTGATGAACCCCAGGTCACACCCCGAGGGAAGGATTCCAGGCATCCTGCTGCCCATCGTCTGCTCCTGCCTTCCCCTGGCCCATGAGTGATCCCCAGAGCAGCAGGTGTCACCCACACATTGGCTTCATCCTCGGGAGAGGATGATGGTGCTGATGGGTCGTTCCTCTGCCATCCACCTCAGCAGCCACCCACGTTGTGCTGGGACAGACCCCAAGTCCCCTGACACCCCCCTCTGTGGTGACTGCAACCAGCAGAAAGGGAAGGGGCTGCTCGAAGGGCACCTGCACGGAGCTGATGCTCCCAGGGTGGGTATCAGAGGGGACATCGCCGTGCAAGGAGCTTCTGAGAGTAGAATAATTCCCCAAGAGAGAATGCAGAGGGCTCACAGCTTGAATTATTTAAAACTGGGCTTGTCAAATCACTTCTGAGAGCCTCCGCTGCGTGCTGAACTCGCTCCCTCCTGAACATGCCCTGCGGGCAGGTTTGGAGGCTGAGCTGCTGGGGGGTGTTTTTATCGGTAGCTCTTTCCAGCAGAGGCCACGCTCAGAGCCTCGGGGGTGTTTCTGCTGGCTGGGAGTGAGGCACAATGATTTGCCCC